>NC_134832.1:146583964-146694664 GCF_004210375.1 Tachypleus tridentatus | reverse complement strand
GTTATATATTTTGTGACAATCCACTTTGTTCGTTATATATTTTTGTGACACACCCTCTTTCTTTGTTCGTTATATATTTTGTGACAGTCCACTTTTGTTCGTTATATATTTTGTGACAGTCCACTTTTGTTCGTTATATATTTTGTGACAATCCAACTTTGTTCGTTATATATTTTGTGACAATCAACTTTGTTCCATATATTTTGTGACTTTTGTTCGTTATATATTTTGTGACAGACCACTTTTGTTCGTTATATATTTTGTGACAGTCCACTTTTTGTTCGTTATATATTTTGTGACAATCCACTTTTGTTCGTTATATATTTTGTAACAGTCTAACTTTGTTCGTTATATATTTTGTGACAGTCCACTTTTGTTCGTTATATATTTTGTTACAGTCCACTTTTCTTCGTTATATATTTTGTGACAGTCCACTTTTGTTCGTTATATATTTTGTGACAGTCCACTTTTGTTATATATTTTGTGACAGTCCACTTTTTGTTCGTTATATATTTGTGACAATCCACTTTTTTCGTTATATATTTTGTGACAGTCCACTTTTGTTCGTTATATATTTTGTGACAGTCCACTTTTGTTCGTTATATATTTTGTGACAGTCCACTTTTGTTCGTTATATATTTTGTGACAATCCACTACTTTTGTTCGTTATATATTTTGTGACAGTCCACTTTTGTTCGTTATATATTTTGTGACAGTCAACTTTGTTCGTTATATATTTTGTGACAGTCCACTTTTGTTCGTTATATATTTTGTGACAGTCCACTTTTGTTCGTTATATATTTTGTGACAGTCCACTTTTGTTCGTTATATATTTTGTGACAGTCCAACTTTGTTCGTTATATATTTTGTGACAGTCCAACTTTTGTTCGTTATATATTTTGTGACAGTCCAACTTTGTTCGTTATATATTTTGTGACAGTCCACTTTTGTTCGTTATATATTTTGTGACAGTCCACTTTGTTCGTTATATATTTTGTGACAATCCACTTTTGTTCGTTATATATTTTGTGACAGTCCACTTTTGTTCGTTATATATTTTGTGACAGTCCACTTTTGTTCGTTATATATTTTGTGACAGTCCACTTTTGTTCGTTATATATTTTGTGACAGTCCACTTTTGTTCGTTATATATTTTGTGACAATCCACTTTTGTTCGTTATATATTTTGTGACAGTCCACTTTTGTTCGTTATATATTTTGTGACAGTCCACTTTTGTTCGTTATATATTTTGTGACAGTCCACTTTTGTTCGTTATATATTTTGTGACAGTCCAACTTTGTTCGTTATATATTTTGTGACAGTCCACTTTGTTCGTTATATATTTTGTGACAGTCCACTTTGTTCGTTATATATTTTGTGACAGTCCAACTTTTGTTCGTTATATATTTTGTGACAATCCAACTTTGTTCGTTATATATTTTGTGACAGTCCACTTTTTCGTTATATATTTTGTGACAGTTTTTGTTCGTTATATATTTTGTGACAGTCCACTTTTGTTCGTTATATATTTTGTGACAGTCCAACTTTGTTCGTTATATATTTTGTGACAGTCCACTTTGTTCGTTATATATTTTGTGACAGTCCACTTTGTTCGTTATATATTTTGTGACAGTCCACTTTGTTCGTTATATATTTTGTGACAGTCCACTTTTGTTCGTTATATATTTTGTGACAGTCCAACTTTGTTCGTTATATATTTTGTGACAGTCCACTTTGTTCGTTATATATTTTGTGACAGTCCACTTTGTTCGTTATATATTTTGTGACAATCCACTTTTGTTCGTTATATATTTTGTGACAGTCCACTTTTGTTCGTTATATATTTTGTGACAGTCCACTTTTGTTCGTTATATATTTTGTGACAGTCCACTTTTGTTCGTTATATATTTTGTGACAGTCCACTTTTGTTCGTTATATATTTTGTGACAGTCCAACTTTGTTCGTTATATATTTTGTGACAGTCCACTTTGTTCGTTATATATTTTGTGACAGTCCACTTTTGTTCGTTATATATTTTGTGACAGTCCACTTTTGTTCGTTATATATTTTGTGACAATCCACTTTGTTCGTTATATATTTTGTGACAGTCCAACTTTTGTTCGTTATATATTTTGTGACAGTCCACTTTTTTCGTTATATATTTTGTGACAGTCCACTTTTGTTCGTTATATATTTTGTGACAGTCCACTTTGTTCGTTATATATTTTGTGACAGTCCAACTTTTGTTCGTTATATATTTTGTGACAGTCCACTTTTGTTCGTTATATATTTTGTGACAGTCCACTTTTGTTCGTTATATATTTTGTGACAGTCCACTTTTGTTCGTTATATATTTTGTGACAGTCCACTTTTGTTCGTTATATATTTTGTGACAGTCCACTTTTGTTCGTTATATATTTTGTGACAGTCCACTTTTGTTCGTTATATATTTTGTGACAGTCCACTTTTGTTCGTTATATATTTTGTGACAGTCCACTTTTGTTCGTTATATATTTTGTGACAGTCCACTTTGTTCGTTATATATTTTGTGACAGTCCACTTTTGTTCGTTATATATTTTGTGACAGTCCACTTTTGTTCGTTATATATTTTGTGACAGTCCACTTTTGTTCGTTATATATTTTGTGACAGTCCACTTTTGTTCGTTATATATTTTGTGACAGTCCACTTTGTTCGTTATATATTTTGTGACAGTCCACTTTTGTTCGTTATATATTTTGTGACAGTCCACTTTTGTTCGTTATATATTTTGTGACAATCCACTTTGTTCGTTATATATTTTGTGACAGTCCTTGTTCGTTATATATTTTGTGACAGTCCACTTTTGTTCGTTATATATTTTGTGGCAGTCCACTTTTTTGTTCGTTATATATGTTGTGACAGTCCAACTTTGATCGTTATATATTTTGTGACAGTCCACTTTTGTTCGTTATATATTTTGTGACAGTCCAACTTTGTTCGTTATATATTTTGTGACAGTCCACTTTTGTTCGTTATATATTTTGTGACAGTCCACTTTTGTTCGTTATATATTTTGTGACAGTCCACTTTTGTTCGTTATATATTTTGTGACAGTCCACTTTTGTTCGTTATATATTTTGTGACAGTCCAACTTTGTTCGTTATATATTTTGTGACAGTCCTCTTTTGTTCGTTGTATATTTTGTGACAGTCCACTTTTGTTCGTTATATATTTTGTGACAGTCCACTTTTGTTCGTTATATATTTTGTGACAGTCCACTTTTGTTCGTTATATATTTTGTGACAAGTCCACTTTTGTTCGTTATATATTTGTGACAATCCAACTTTGTTCGTTATATATTTTGTGACAGTCCACTTTTGTTCGTTATATTTTTGTGACAGTTTTTTGTTAGTGATATATTTTGTGACAGTCCACTTTGTTCGTTATATATTTTGTGACAATCCACTTTGTTCGTTACAGTCCACTTTTGTTCGTTATATATTTTGTGACAGTCCACTTTTGTTCGTTATATATTTTGTGACAGTCAACTTTTTGTTCGTTATATATTTTGTGACACCACTTTGTTCGTTATATATTTTGTGACAGTCCACTTTGTTCGTTATATATTTTGTGACAGTCCACTTTTGTTCGTTATATATTTCGTGATAGTCCAACTTTTGTTCGTTATATATTTTGTGACAGTCCAACTTTGTTTCTTATACATATTTTGTGACAGTCCACTTTTGTTCGTTATATATTTTGTGACAGTCCACTTTTGTTCGTTATATATTTTGTGACAGTCCACTTTTGTTCGTTATATATTTTGTGACAGTCCAACTTTGTTCGTTATATATTTTGTGACAATCCAACTTTGTTCGTTATATATTTTGTGACAGTCCACTTTTGTTCGTTATATATTTTGTGACAGTCCACTTTGTTCGTTATATATTTTGTGACAGTCCAGCTTTGTTCGTTAAATATTTTGTGACAATCCAACTTTGTTCGTTATATATTTTGTGACAGTCCACTTTTGTTCGCGATATATTTTGTGACAATCCAACTTTGTTCGTTATATATTTTGTGACAGTCTACTTTTGTTCGTTATATATTTTGTGACAGTCCACTTTTGTTCGTTATATATTTTGTGACAGTCCACTTTTGTTAGTGATATATTTTGTGACTCTCCACTTTTGTTCGTTATATATTTTGTGACAGTCCACTTTTGTTCGTTATATATTTTGTGACAGTCCACTTTTGTTCGTTATATATTTTGTGACAGTCCACTTTTGTTCGTTATATATTTTGTCGCAGTCCACTTTTCTTCGTTATATATTCTGTGACAATCCTCTTTGTTCGTTATATATTTTGTGACAGTCCACTTTTGTTCGTTATATATTTTGTGACAGTCCACTTTTGTTCGTTATATATTTTGTGACAGTCCAACTTTGTTCGTTATATATTTTGTGACAGTCCTCTTTTGTTCGTTGTATATTTTGTGATAGTCCACTTTTGTTTGTTATATATTTTGTGACAGTCCACTTTTGTTCGTTATATATTTTGTGACAGTCCACTTTTGTTCGTTATATATTTTGTGACAGTCCACTTTTGTTCGTTATATATTTTGTGACAGTCCACTTTTGTTCGTTATATATTTTGTGACAGTCCACTTTTGTTCGTTATATATTTTGTGACAGTCCACTTTGTTCGTTATATATTTTGTGACAGTCCACTTTTGTTCGTTATATATTTTGTGACAGTCCACTTTTGTTCGTTATATATTTTGTGACAGTCCACTTTTGTTCGTTATATATTTTGTGACAGTCCACTTTTGTTCGTTATATATTTTGTGACAGTCCAACTTTGTTCGTTATATATTTTGTGACAGTCCACTTTTGTTCGTTATATATTTTGTGACAGTCCACTTTTGTTCGTTATATATTTTGTGACAGTCCACTTTTGTTCGTTATATATTTTGTGACAGTCCACTTTTGTTCGTTATATATTTTGTGACAGTCCACTTTTGTTCGTTATATATTTTGTGACAGTCCACTTTTGTTCGTTATATATTTTGTGACAGTCCACTTTTGTTCGTTATATATTTTGTGACAGTCCACTTTTGTTCGTTATATATTTTGTGACAGTCCAACTTTGTTCGTTATATATTTTGTGACAGTCCTCTTTTGTTCGTTATATATTTTGTGACAGTCCACTTTTGTTCGTTATATATTTTGTGACAGTCCACTTTTGTTCGTTATATATTTTGTGACAGTCCACTTTTGTTCGTTATATATTTTGTGACAATCCACTTTTGTTCGTTATATATTTTGTGACAGTCAACTTTGTTCGTTATATATTTTGTGACAGTCCACTTTTGTTCGTTATATATTTTGTGACAGTCCAATTTTGTTCGTTATATATTTTGTGACAATCCAACTTTGTTCGTTATATATTTTGTGACAGTCCACTTTTGTTCGTTATATTTTTGTGACAGTTTTTTGTTAGTGATATATTTTGTGACAGTTTTTTGTTAGTGATATATTTTGTGACAGTCCACTTTTGTTCGTTATATATTTTGTGACAGTCCACTTTTGTTCGTTATATATTTTGTGACAGTCCACTTTTGTTCGTTATATATTTTGTGACAGTCCAACTTTGTTCGTTATATATTTTGTGACAGTCCTCTTTTGTTCGTTGTATATTTTGTGATAGTCCACTTTTGTTTTTTATATATTTTGTGACAGTCCACTTTTGTTCGTTATATATTTTGTGACAATCCACTTTTTGTTCGTTATATATTTTGTGACAGTCCAACTTTGTTCGTTATATATTTTGTGACAATCCACTTTGTTCGTTATATATTTTGTGACAGTCCACTTTTGTTCGTTATATATTTTGTGACAGTCCAACTTTTGTTCGTTATATATTTTGTGACAGTCCACTTTTGTTCGTTATATATTTTGTGACAGTCCACTTTTATTCGTTATATATTTTGTGACAGTCCTCTTTGTTTGTTATATATTTTCTGACAGTCCACTTTTGTTCGTTATATATTTTGTGACAATCCACTTTTGTTCGTTATATATTTTGTGACAGTCCACTTTTGTTCGTTATATATTTTGTGACAGTCCACTTTTGTTCGTTATATATTTTGTGACAGTCCACTTTTGTAGTTATATATTTTGTGACAGTCCAACTTTGTTAGTTATATATTTTGTAACAGTCCAACTTTGTTCGTTATATATTTTGTGACAGTCCAACTTTGTTCGTTCGTTTTTGTTCGTTATATATTTTGTGACAGTCCACTTTTGTTCGTTATATATTTTGTGACAGTCCACTTTGTTCGTTATATATTTTGTGACAGTCCACTTTTGTTCGTTATATATTTTGTGACAGTCCACTTTTGTTCGTTATATATTTTGTGACAGTCCACTTTTGTTCGTTATATATTTTGTGACAGTCCACTTTTGTTCGTTATATATTTTGTGACAGTCCACTTTGTTCGTTATATATTTTGTGACAGTCCACTTTGTTCGTTATATATTTTGTGACAGTCCACTTTTGTTCGTTATATATTTTGTGACAGTCCAACTTTGTTCGTTATATATTTTGTGACAGTCCACTTTTGTTCGTTATATATTTTGTGACAGTCCACTTTTGTTCGTTATATATTTTGTGACAGTCCACTTTTGTTCGTTATATATTTTGTGACAGTCCACTTTTGTTCGTTATATATTTTGTGACAGTCCACTTTTGTTCGTTATATATTTTGTGACAGTCCACTTTTGTTCGTTATATATTTTGTGACAGTCCACTTTTGTTCGTTATATATTTTGTGACAGTCCACTTTTGTTCGTTATATATTTTGTGACAGTCCACTTTTGTTCGTTATATATTTTGTGACAGTCCACTTTTGTTCGTTATATATTTTGTGACAGTCCACTTTTGTTCGTTATATATTTTGTGACAGTCCACTTTTGTTCGTTATATATTTTGTGACAGTCCACTTTTGTTCGTTATATATTTTGTGACAGTCCACTTTTGTTCGTTATATATTTTGTGACAGTCCACTTTTGTTCGTTATATATTTTGTGACAGTCCACTTTTGTTCGTTATATATTTTGTGACAGTCCACTTTGTTCGTTATATATTTTGTGACAGTCCACTTTGTTCGTTATATATTTTGTGACAGTTTTTGTTCGTTATATATTTTGTGACAGTCCACTTTTGTTCGTTATATATTTTGTGACAGTCCACTTTTGTTCGTTATATATTTTGTGACAGTCCACTTTTTGTTCGTTATATATTTTGTGACAGTCCACTTTTGTTCGTTATATATTTTGTGACAGTCCACTTTGTTCGTTATATATTTTGTGACAGTCCACTTTTGTTCGTTATATATTTTGTGACAGTCCACTTTTGTTCGTTATATATTTTGTGACAGTCCACTTTTGTTCGTTATATATTTTGTGACAGTCCACTTTTGTTCGTTATATATTTTGTGACAGTCCACTTTTGTTCGTTATATATTTTGTGACAGTCCACTTTTGTTCGTTATATATTTTGTGACAGTCCACTTTTGTTCGTTATATATTTTGTGACAGTCCACTTTTGTTCGTTATATATTTTGTGACAGTCCACTTTGTTCGTTATATATTTTGTGACAGTCCACTTTTGTTCGTTATATATTTTGTGACAATCCACTTTGTTCGTTATATATTTTGTGACAGTCCACTTTTGTTCGTTATATATTTTGTGACAGTCCAACTTTTGTTCGTTATATATTTTGTGACAGTCCACTTTTGTTCGTTATATATTTTGTGACAGTCCACTTTTGTTCGTTATATATTTTGTGACAGTCCACTTTTGTTCGTTATATATTTTGTGACAGTCCACTTTTGTTCGTTATATATTTTGTGACAATCCACTTTTGTTCGTTATATATTTTGTGACAGTCCACTTTTGTTCGTTATATATTTTGTGACAGTCCACTTTTGTTCGTTATATATTTTGTGACAGTCCACTTTTGTTCGTTATATATTTTGTGACAGTCCACTTTGTTCGTTATATATTTTGTGACAGTCCACTTTTTCTTCGTTATATATTTTGTGACAGTCCACTTTTGTTCGTTATATATTTTGTGACAGTCCACTTTTGTTCGTTATATATTTTGTGACAGTCCACTTTTGTTCGTTATATATTTTGTGACAGTCCACTTTTGTTCGTTATATATTTTGTGACAGTCCACTTTGTTCGTTATATATTTTGTGACAGTCCACTTTGTTCGTTATATATTTTGTGACAGTCCACTTTTGTTCGTTATATATTTTGTGACAGTCCACTTTTGTTCGTTATATATTTTGTGACATTTTGTGACAGTCCACTTTGTTCGTTATATATTTTGTGACAGTCCACTTTTGTTCGTTATATATTTTGTGACAGTCCACTTTGTTCGTTATATATTTTGTGACAGTCCACTTTTGTTCGTTATATATTTTGTGACAGTCCACTTTTGTTCGTTATATATTTTGTGACAGTCCATTTTGTTCGTTATATATTTTGTGACAGTCCACTTTGTTCGTTATATATTTTGTGACAGTCCACTTTTGTTCGTTATATATTTTGTGACAGTCCACTTTGTTCGTTATATATTTTGTGACAGTCCACTTTTGTTCGTTATATATTTTGTGACAGTCCACTTTTGTTCGTTATATATTTTGTGACAGTCCACTTTTTTGTTCGTTATATATGTTGTGACAGTCCAACTTTGTTCGTTATGTATTTTGTGACAGTCCACTTTTGTTCGTTATATATTTTGTGACAGTCCACTTTTGTTCGTTATATATTTTGTGACAGTCCACTTTTGTTCGTTATATATTTTGTGACAGTCCAACTTTTGTTCGTTATATATTTTGTGACAGTCCACTTTTGTTCGTTATATATTTTGTGACAATCCACTTTTGTTCGTTATATATTTTGTGACAGTCCACTTTTTCTTCGTTATATATTTTGTGACAGTCCACTTTTGTTTGTTATATATTTTGTGACAGTCCAACTTTGTTCGTTATATATTTTGTGACAGTCCAACTTTGTTCGTTATATATTTTGTGACAGTCCACTTTTGTTCGTTATATATTTTGTGACAGTCCACTTTGTTCGTTATATATTTTGTGACAGTCCACTTTTGTTCGTTATATATTTTGTGACAGTCCACTTTGTTCGTTATATATTTTGTGACAGTCCACTTTTGTTCGGTATATATTTTGTGACACTTCACTTTTATTCGTTATATATTTTGTAACAGTCCACTTTTGTTCGTTATATATTTTGTGACAGTCCACTTTTGTTCGTTATATATTTTGTGACAATCCACTTTTGTTCGTTATATATTTTGTGACAGTCCACTTTTGTTCGTTATATATTTTGTGACAATCCACTTTTGTTCGTTACATATTTTGTGACAGTCCACTTTTGTTCGTTATATATTTTGTGACACTCCTGTTTGTTCGTTATATATTTTGTGACAGTCCACTTTTGTTCGTTATATATTTTGTGACAGTCCACTTTTGTTCGTTATATATTTTGTGACAGTCCACTTTGTTCGTTATATATTTTGTGACAATCCACTTTGTTCGTTATATATTTTGTGACAGTCCAACTTTGTTCGTTATATATTTTGTGACAGTCCACTTTTGTTCGTTATATATTTTGTGACAGTCCACTTTTGTTCGTTATATATTTTGTGACAGTCCACTTTTGTTCGTTATATATTTTGTGACAGTCCACTTTTGTTCGTTATATATTTTGTGACAGTCCACTTTTGTTCGTTATATATTTTGTGACAATCCACTTTTGTTCGTTATATATTTTGTGACAGTCCACTTTTGTTCGTTATATTTTTGTTCCACTTTTGTTCGTTATATATTTTGTGACAGTCCACTTTTGTTCGTTATATATTTTGTGACAGTCCACTTTGTTCGTTATATATTTTGTGACAGTCCACTTTTGTTCGTTATATATTTTGTGACAGTCCACTTTGTTCGTTATATATTTTGTGACAGTCAACTTTTGTTCGTTATATATTTTGTGACAATCCACTTTTGTTCGTTATATATTTTGTGACAGTCCACTTTTGTTCGTTATATATTTTGTGACAGTCCACTTTTGTTCGTTATATATTTTGTGACAGTCCACTTTTGTTCGTTATATATTTTGTGACAGTCCACTTTTGTTCGTTATATATTTTGTGACAGTCCACTTTTGTTCGTTATATATTTTGTGACAGTCCACTTTTGTTCGTTATATATTTTGTGACAGTCCACTTTGTTCGTTATATATTTTGTGACAGTCCAACTTTGTTCGTTATATATTTTGTGACAGTCCAACTTTGTTCGTTATATATTTTGTGACAGTCCAACTTTTGTTCGTTATATATTTTGTGACAGTCCACTTTTGTTCGTTATATATTTTGTGACAGTCCACTTTTGTTCGTTATATATTTTGTGACAATCCACTTTGTTCGTTATATATTTTGTGACAGTCCACTTTTGTTCGTTATATATTTTGTGACAGTCCACTTTTGTTCGTTATATATTTTGTGACAGTCCACTTTTGTTCGTTATATATTTTGTGACAGTCCAACTTTTGTTCGTTATATATTTTGTGACAGTCCAACTTTTGTTCGTTATATATTTTGTGACAGTCCACTTTTGTTCGTTATATATTTTGTGACAGTCCACTTTGTTCGTTATATATTTTGTGACAATCCACTTTTGTTCGTTATATATTTTGTGACAGTCCACTTTTGTTCGTTATATATTTTGTGACAGTCCACTTTTGTTCGTTATATATTTTGTGACAGTCCACTTTTGTTCGTTATATATTTTGTGACAGTCCACTTTTGTTCGTTATATATTTTGTGACAGTCCACTTTTGTTCGTTATATATTTTGTGACAGTCCACTTTTGTTCGTTATATATTTTGTGACAGTCCACTTTTGTTCGTTATATATTTTGTGACAGTCCACTTTGTTCGTTATATATTTTGTGACAGTCCAACTTTGTTCGTTATATATTTTGTGACAGTCCACTTTTGTTCGTTATATATTTTGTGACAGTCCACTTTTGTTCGTTATATATTTTGTGACAGTCCACTTTTGTTCGTTATATATTTTGTGACAGTCCACTTTTGTTCGTTATATATTTTGTGACAGTCCACTTTTGTTCGTTATATATTTTGTGACAGTCCACTTTTCTTCGTTATATATTTCGTGACAATCCACTTTTGTTCGTTACATATTTTGTGACAGTCCAACTTTTTTCGTTATATATTTTGTGACATTCCAACTTTGTTTTTTATATATTTTGTGACAATCCCTTTTGTTCTTTATATATTTTGTGACAGTCCACTTTTCTTCGTTATATATTTTGTGACAGTCCACTTTTCTTCGTTATATATTATGTGACAGTCCACTTTTGTTCGTTATATATTTTGTGACAGTCCACTTTTGTTCGTTATATATTTTGTGACAGTCCACTTTTGTTCGTTATATATTTTGTGACAGTCCACTTTTGTTCGTTATATATTTTGTGACAGTCCACTTTTGTTCGTTATATATTTTGTGACAGTCCACTTTTGTTCGTTATATATTTTGTGACAGTCCACTTTTGTTCGTTATATATTTTGTAACAGTCTAACTTTTTTCGTTATATATTTTGTGACAGTCCACTTTTGTTCGTTATATATTTTGTTACAGACCACTTTTCTTCGTTATATATTTTGTGTCAGTCCAACTTTGTTTGTGATATATTTTGTGACAGTCCACTTTTGTTCGTTATATATTTTGTGACAGTCCACTTTTTGTTCGTTATATATTTTGTGACAGTCCACTTTTGTTCGTTATATATTTTGTGACAGTCCACTTTTGTTCGTTATATATTTTGTGACAGTCCACTTTTGTTCGTTATATATTTTGTGACAGTCCAACTTTGTTCGTTATATATTTTGTGACAGATATATTTTGTGACAGTCCACTTTTGTTCGTTATATATTTTGTGACAGTCCACTTTGTTCGTTATATATTTTGTGACAGTCCACTTTTGTTCGTTATATATTTTGTGACAGTCCACTTTGTTCGTTATATATTTTGTGACAGTCCAACTTTGTTCGTTATATATTTTGTGACAGTCCACTTTTGTTCGTTATATATTTTGTGACAGTCCACTTTTGTTCGTTATATATTTTGTGACAGTCCACTTTGTTCGTTATATATTTTGTGACAATCCACTTTGTTCGTTATATATTTTGTGACAGTCCACTTTTGTTCGTTATATATTTTGTGACAGTCCACTTTGTTCGTTATATATTTTGTGACAGTCCACTTTTGTTCGTTATATATTTTGTGACAGTCCACTTTTGTTCGTTATATATTTTGTGACAGTCCACTTTTGTTCGTTATATATTTTGTGACAGTCCACTTTTGTTCGTTATATATTTTGTGACAGTCCAACTTTTGTTCGTTATATATTTTGTGACAGTCCACTTTTGTTCGTTATATATTTTGTGACAGTCCACTTTTCGTTATATATTTTGTGACAGTCCACTTTTGTTCGTTATATATTTTGTGACAGTCCACTTTTGTTCGTTATATATTTTGTGACAGTCCACTTTTGTTCGTTATATATTTTGTGACAATCCACTTTGTTCGTTATATATTTTGTGACAGTCCACTTTTGTTCGTTATATATTTTGTGACAGTCCACTTTTGTTCGTTATATATTTTGTGACAGTCCACTTTTGTTCGTTATATATATATATTTTGTGACAATCCACTTTTGTTCGTTATATATTTTCTGACAGTCCAACTTTGTTCGTTATATATTTTGTGACAGTCCACTTTTGTTCGTTATATATTTTGTGACAGTCCACTTTTGTTCGTTATATATTTTGTGACAATCCACTTTTGTTCGTTATATATTTTGTGACAGTCCAGTCCACTTTTGTTCGTTATATATTTTGTGACAGTCCAACTTTGTTCGTTATATATTTTGTGACAGTCCACTTTTGTTCGTTATATATTTTGTGACAGTCCACTTTTGTTCGTTATATATTTTGTGACAGTCCACTTTTTGTTCGTTATATATTTTGTGACAGTCCAACTTTGTTCGTTATATATTTTGTGACAGTCCACTTTTGTTCGTTATATATTTTGTGACAGTCCACTTTTGTAGTTATATATTTTGTGACAGTCCAATTTTGTTAGTTTTATATTTTGTAACAGTCCACTTTTGTTCGTTATATATTTTGTGACAGTCCACTTTTGTTCGTTATATATTTTGTGACAGTCCACTTTTGTTCGTTATATATTTTGTGACAGTCCAACTTTGTTCGTTATATATTTTGTGACAGTCCAACTTTGTTCGTTATATATTTTGTGACAGTCCACTTTTGTTCGTTATATATTTTGTGACAGTCCACTTTTGTTCGTTATATATTTTGTGACAGTCCACTTTTGTTCGTTATATATTTTGTGACAGTCCACTTTTCTTCGTTATATATTCTGTGACAATCCACTTTGTTCGTTATATATTTTGTGACAGTCCACTTTTGTTCGTTATATATTTTGTGACAGTCCACTTTTGTTCGTTATATATTTTGTGACAGTCCAACTTTGTTCGTTATATATTTTGTGACAGTCCAACTTTGTTCGTTATATATTTTGTGACAGTCCACTTTTGTTCGTTATATATTTTGTGACAGTCCACTTTTGTTCGTTATATATTTTGTGACAATCCAACTTTTGTTCGTTATATATTTTGTGACAGTCCACTTTTGTTCGTTATATATTTTGTGACAGTCCACTTTTGTTCGTTATATATTTTGTGACAGTCCACTTTGTTCGTTATATATTTTGTGACAGTCCACTTTTGTTCGTTATATATTTTGTGACAGTCCACTTTTGTTCGTTATATATTTTGTGACAGTCCACTTTGTTCGTTATATATTTTGTGACAGTCCACTTTTGTTCGTTATATATTTTGTGACAGTCCACTTTTGTTCGTTATATATTTTGTGACAGTCCACTTTTGTTCGTTATATATTTTGTGACAGTCCAACTTTGTTCGTTATATATTTTGTGACAGTCCACTTTTGTTCGTTATATATTTTGTGACAGTCCAACTTTGTTCGTTATATATTTTGTGACAGTCCAACTTTTGTTCGTTATATATTTTGTGACAGTCCACTTTTGTTCGTTATATATTTTGTGACAGTCCACTTTTGTTCGTTATATATTTTGTGACAGTCCACTTTTGTTCGTTATATATTTTGTGACAGTCCACTTTTGTTCGTTATATATTTTGTGACAGTCCAACTTTTGTTCGTTATATATTTTGTGACAGTCCACTTTGTTCGTTATATATTTTGTGACAGTCCACTTTTGTTCGTTATATATTTTGTGACAGTCCACTTTGTTCGTTATATATTTTGTGACAGTCCACTTTTGTTCGTTATATATTTTGTGACAGTCCACTTTTGTTCGTTATATATTTTGTGACAGTCCAACTTTGTTCGTTATATATTTTGTGACAGTCCACTTTGTTCGTTATATATTTTGTGACAGTCCACTTTTGTTCGTTATATATTTTGTGACAGTCCACTTTTGTTCGTTATATATTTTGTGACAGTCCACTTTTGTTCGTTATATATTTTGTGACAGTCCACTTTGTTCGTTATATATTTTGTGACAGTCCACTTTTGTTCGTTATATATTTTGTGACAGTCCACTTTTTGTTCGTTATATATTTTGTGACAGTCCACTTTTGTTCGTTATATATTTTGTGACAGTCCACTTTTGTTCGTTATATATTTTGTGACAGTCCACTTTTGTTCGTTATATATTTTGTGACAGTCCACTTTTGTTCGTTATATATTTTGTGACAGTCCACTTTTGTTCGTTATATATTTTGTGACAGTCCACTTTTTGTTCGTTATATATTTTGTGACAGTCCACTTTTGTTCGTTATATATTTTGTGACAATCCACTTTTTCGTTCGTTATATATTTTGTGACAGTCCACTTTTGTTCGTTATATATTTTGTGACAATCCACTTTTGTTCGTTATATATTTTGTGACAGTCCACTTTTGTTCGTTATATATTTTGTGACAGTCCACTTTTGTTCGTTATATATTTTGTGACAGTCCACTTTTGTTCGTTATATATTTTGTGACAGTCCACTTTTGTTCGTTATATATTTTGTGACAGTCCACTTTTGTTCGTTATATATTTTGTGACAGTCCACTTTTGTTCGTTATATATTTTGTGACAGTCCACTTTTGTTCGTTATATATTTTGTGACAGTCCACTTTTGTTCGTTATATATTTTGTGACAGTCCACTTTTGTTCGTTATATATTTTGTGACAATCCACTTTTGTTCGTTATATATTTTGTGACAGTCCACTTTTGTTCGTTATATATTTTGTGACAGTCCACTTTTGTTCGTTATATATTTTGTGACAGTCCACTTTTGTTCGTTATATATTTTGTGACAGTCCACTTTTGTTCGTTATATATTTTGTGACAGTCCACTTTTGTTCGTTATATATTTTGTGACAGTCCAACTTTTTGTTCGTTATATATTTTGTGACAGTCCACTTTTGTTCGTTATATATTTTTCGACAGTCCACTATTGTTCGTTATATATTTTGTGACAGTCCACTTTTTTGTTCGTTATATATTTTGTGACAGTCCAACTTTGTTCGTTATATATTTTGTGAGAGTCCACTTTTGTTCGTTATATATTTTGTGACAGTCCACTTTGTTCGTTATATATTTTGTGACAGTCCACTTTTGTTCGTTATATATTTTGTGACAGTCCACTTTTGTAGTTATATATTTTGTGACAGTCCAACTTTGTTCGTTATATATTTTGTAACAGTCCAACTTTGTTCGTTATATATTTTGTGACAGTCCACTTTTGTTCGTTATATATTTTGTGACAGTCCACTTTTGTTCGTTATATATTTTGTGATAGTCCACTTTTGTTTGTTATATATTCTATGACAGTCCAACTTTGTTCGTTATATATTTTGTGACAGTCCAACTTTGTTCGTTATATATTTTGTGACAGTCCACTTTTGTTCGTTATATATTTTGTGACAGTCCACTTTTGTTCGTTATATATTTTGTGACAGTCCACTTTTGTTCGTTATATATTTTGTGACAGTTTTGTTCGTTATATATTTTGTGACAGTCCACTTTTGTTCGTTATATATTTTGTGACAGTCCACTTTTGTTCGTTATATATTTTGTGACAGTCCACTTTTGTTCGTTATATATTTTGTGACAGTCCACTTTTGTTCGTTATATATTTTGTGACAGTCCACTTTTTGTTCGTTATATATTTTGTGACAGTCCACTTTTGTTCGTTATATATTTTGTGACAGTCCAACTTTGTTCGTTATATATTTTGTGACAGTCCACTTTTGTTCGTTATATATTTTGTGACAGTCCACTTTTGTTCGTTATATATTTTGTGACAGTCCACTTTTGTTCGTTATATATTTTGTGACAGTCCACTTTTGTTCGTTATATATTTTGTGACAGTCCACTTTTGTTCGTTATATATTTTGTGACAGTCCAACTTTTGTTCGTTATATATTTTGTGACAGTCCAACTTTGTTCGTTATATATTTTGTGACAGTCCACTTTTGTTCGTTATATATTTTGTGACAGTCCACTTTTGTTCGTTATATATTTTGTGACAGTCCACTTTTGTTCGTTATATATTTTGTGACAGTCCACTTTTGTTCGTTATATATTTTGTGACAGTCCACTTTTGTTCGTTATATATTTTGTGACAGTCCACTTTTGTTCGTTATATATTTTGTGACAGTCCACTTTTGTTCGTTATATATTTTGTGACAGTCCACTTTTGTTCGTTATATTTTTGTGACAGTTTTTTGTTAGTGATATATTTTGTGACTCTCCACTTTTGTTCGTTATATATTTTGTGGGAATCCTATTTTGTTCGTAATATATTTTGTGACAGTCCACTTTTGTTCGTTATATATTTTGTGACAGTCCACTTTTGTTCGTTATATATTTTGTGACAGTCCACTTTTGTTCGTTATATATTTTGTGACAGTCCAACTTTGTTCGTTATATATTTTGTGACAGTCCAGTCCACTTTTGTTCGTTATATATTTTGTGACAGTCCACTTTGTTCGTTATATATTTTGTGACAGTCCACTTTTGTTCGCTATATATTTTGTGACAATCCATTTTGTTCGTTATATATTTTGTGACAGTCCACTTTTGTTCGTTATATATTTTGTGACAATCCACTTTTGTTCGTTATATATTTTGTGACAGTCCACTTTTGTTCGTTATATATTTTGTGACAGTCCACTTTTTTCGTTATATATTTTGTGACAGTCGTTATATATTTTGTGACAGTCCAACTTTTGTTCGTTATATATTTTGTGACAGTCCACTTTTGTTCGTTATATATTTTGTGACAGTCCACTTTTGTTCGTTATATATTTTGTGACAGTCCACTTTGTTCGTTATATATTTTGTGACAGTCCAACTTTTGTTCGTTATATATTTTGTGACAGTCCACTTTTGTTCGTTATATATTTTGTGACAGTCCACTATTGTTCGTTATATATTTTGTGACAGTCCACTTTTGTTCGTTATATATTTTGTGACAGTCCAACTTTGTTCGTTATATATTTTGTGACAGTCCACTTTTGTTCGTTATATATTTTGTGACAGTCCAACTTTGTTCGTTATATATTTTGTGACAGTCCAACTTTGTTCGTTATATATTTTGTGACAGTCCAACTTTTGTTCGTTATATATTTTGTGACAGTCCACTTTTGTTCGTTATATATTTCGTGACAGTCCACTTTTGTTCGTTATATATTTTGTGACAGTCCACTTTTGTTCGTTATATATTTTGTCGCAGTCCACTCTTCTTCGTTATATATTCTGTGACAATCCACTTTATTCGTTATTTTTTTGTAACAATCCACTTTCGTTCGTTATATATTTTGTGACAGTCCACTTTTTGTTCGTTATATATTTTGTGACAATCCAACTTTGTTCGTTATATATTTTGTGACAGTCCACTTTTTCGTTCGTTATATATTTTGTGACAGTCCACTTTTGTTCGTTATATATTTTGTGACAGTCCACTTTTGTTCGTTATATATTTTGTGACAGTCCACTTTTGTTCGTTATATATTTTGTGACAGTCCACTTTGTTCGTTATATATTTTGTGACAGTCCACTTTTGTTCGTTATATATTTTGTGACAGTCCACTTTGTTCGTTATATATTTTGTGACAGTCCACTTTTGTTCGTTATATATTTTGTGACAGTCCACTTTTGTTCGTTATATATTTTGTGACAGTCCACTTTTGTTCGTTATATATTTTGTGACAGTCCACTTTTGTTCGTTATATATTTTGTGACAATCCACTTTTTTTCGTTATATATTTTGTGACAGTCCACTTTTGTTCGTTATATATTTTGTGACAGTCCACTTTTTTTGTCGTTATATATTTTGTGACAGTCCACTTTTGTTCGTTATATATTTTGTGACAGTCCACTTTTGTTCGTTATATATTTTGTGACAGTCCACTTTTGTTCGTTATATATTTTGTGACAGTCCACTTTTGTTCGTTATATATTTTGTGACAATCCACTTTGTTCGTTATATATTTTGTGACAATCCACTTTTGTTCGTTATATATTTTGTGACAGTCCACTTTTGTTCGTTATATATTTTGTGACAGTCCATATATTTTGTTCGTTATATATTTTGTGACAGTCCAACTTTGTTCGTTATATATTTTGTGACAGTCCACTTTTGTTCGTTATATATTTTGTGACAGTCCACTTTTGTTCGTTATATATTTTGTGACAGTCCACTTTGTTCGTTATATATTTTGTGACAGTCCAACTTTTGTTCGTTATATATTTTGTGACAGTCCAACTTTTGTTCGTTATATATTTTGTGACAGTCCACTTTTGTTCGTTATATATTTTGTGACAGTCCACTTTTGTTCGTTATATATTTTGTGACAGTCCAACTTTGTTCGTTATATATTTTGTGA
This sequence comes from Tachypleus tridentatus, assembly GCF_004210375.1. NCBI lineage: Eukaryota > Metazoa > Arthropoda > Merostomata > Xiphosura > Limulidae > Tachypleus > Tachypleus tridentatus. The sequence continues at coordinate 146,675,561 of NC_134832.1, read as the reverse complement.
CAGTCCACTTTTTCGTTCGTTATATATTTTGTGACAGTCCACTTTTGTTCGTTATATATTTTGTGACAGTCCACTTTTGTTCGTTATATATTTTGTGACAGTCCACTTTTGTTCGTTATATATTTTGTGACAGTCCACTTTTGTTCGTTATATATTTTGTGACAGTCCAACTTTGTTCGTTATATATTTTGTGACAGTCCAACTTTGTTCGTTATATATTTTGTGACAATCCAACTTTGTTCGTTATATATTTTGTGACAGTCCACTTTTGTTCGTTATATATTTTGTGACAGTCCACTTTTGTTCGTTATATATTTTGTGACAGTCCAACTTTGTTCGTTATATATTTTTTGACTATCTAACTTGGTTCGTTATATATTTTGTGACAGTCCACTTTTGTTCGTTATATATTTTCTGACAGTCCACTTTGTTCGTTATATATTTTGTGACAGTCCACTTTTGTTCGTTATATATTTTGTGACAGTCCACTTTTGTTCGTTATATATTTTGTGACAGTCCACTTTTGTTCGTTATATATTTTGTGACAATCCAACTTTTTATTCGTTATATATTTTGTGACAGTCCACTTTTGTTCGTTATATATTTTGTGACAGTCCACTTTTGTTCGTTATATATTTTGTGACAGTGCATTTTTGTTCGTTATATATTTTGTGACAGTCCACTTTTTTGTTCGTTATATATTTTGTGACAGTCCACTTTGTTCGTTATATATTTTGTGACAGTCCACTTTTGTTCGTTATATATTTTGTGACAGTCCACTTTTGTTCGTTATATATTTTGTGACAGTCCACTTTTGTTCGTTATATATTTTGTGACAGTCCAACTTTGTTCGTTATATATTTTGTGACAGTCCACTTTTGTTCGTTATATATTTTGTGACAGTCCAACTTTGTTCGTTATATATTTTGTGACAATCCAATTTTGTTCGTTATATATTTTGTGACAGTCCACTTTTTTTGTGTTCGTTATATATTTTGTGACAGTCCACTTTTGTTCGTTATATATTTTGTGACAGTCCACTTTTGTTCGTTATATATTTTGTGACAGTCCACTTTTGTTCGTTATATATTTTGTGACAATCCACTTTTGTTCGTTATATATTTTGTGACAGTCCACTTTTGTTTGTTATATATTTTGTGACAGTCCACTTTTGTTCGTTATATATTTTGTGACAGTCCACTTTTTTGTTCGTTATATATGTTGTGACAGTCCACTTTTTTGTTCGTTATATATTTTGTGACAGTCCACTTTTGTTCGTTATATATTTTGTGACAGTCCACTTTTTCGTTCGTTATATATTTTGTGACAGTCCACTTTTGTTCGTTATATATTTTGTGACAGTCCACTTTTGTTCGTTATATATTTTGTGACAGTCCACTTTTGTTCGTTATATATTTTGTGACAGTCCACTTTTGTTCGTTATATATTTTGTGACAGTCCACTTTTGTTCGTTATATATTTTGTGACAGTCCACTTTTGTTCGTTATATATTTTGTGACAGTCCATATATTTTGTTCGTTATATATTTTGTGACAGTCCAACTTTGTTCGTTATATATTTTGTGACAGTCCACTTTTGTTCGTTATATATTTTGTGACAGTTCACTTTTGTTCGTTATATATTTTGTGACAGTCCACTTTTGTTCGTTATATATTTTGTGACAGTCCACTTTTGTTCGTTATATATTTTGTGACAGTCCAACTTTTTGTGACAGTTCGTTATATATTTTGTGACAGTCCACTTTTGTTCGTTATATATTTTGTGACAGTCCACTTTTGTTCGTTATATATTTTGTGACAGTCCACTTTTGTTCGTTATATATTTTGTGACAGTCCAACTTTGTTCGTTATATATTTTGTGACAGTCCACTTTTGTTCGTTATATATTTTGTGACAGTCCACTTTTGTTCGTTATATATTTTGTGACAGTCCACTTTTGTTCGTTATATATTTTGTGACAGTCCACTTTTGTTCGTTATATATTTTGTGACAGTCCACTTTTGTTCGTTATATATTTTGTGACAGTCCACTTTTGTTCGTTATATATTTTGTGACAGTCCACTTTTGTTCGTTATATATTTTGTGACAATCCAACTTTTGTTCGTTATATATTTTGTGACAGTCCACTTTTGTTCGTTATATATTTTGTGACAATCCACTTTTGTTCGTTATATATTTTGTGACAGTCCACTTTTGTTCGTTATATATTTTGTGACAGTCCAACTTTTGTTCGTTATATATTTTGTGACAGTCCAACTTTGTTCGTTATATATTTTGTGACAGTCCACTTTTGTTCGTTATATATTTTGTGACAGTCCACTTTTGTTCGTTATATATTTTGTGACAGTCCACTTTTGTTCGTTATATATTTTGTGACAGTCCACTTTTGTTCGTTATATATTTTGTGACAGTCCACTTTTGTTCGTTATATATTTTGTGACAGTCCACTTTTGTTCGTTATATATTTTGTGACAGTCCACTTTTGTTCGTTATATATTTTGTGACAATCCACTTTTGTTCGTTATATATTTTGTGACAGTCCACTTTTGTTCGTTATATATTTTGTGACAGTCCACTTTTGTTCGTTATATATTTTGTGACAGTCCACTTTGTTCGTTATATATTTTGTGACAGTCCACTTTTTCGTTATATATTTTGTGACAGTCCACTTTTGTTTCGTTATATATTTTGTGACAGTCCACTTTTGTTCGTTATATATTTTGTGACAGTCCACTTTTGTTCGTTATATATTTTGTGACAGTCCACTTTTGTTCGTTATATATTTTGTGACAGTCCACTTTTGTTCGTTATATATTTTGTGACAGTCCACTTTTGTTCGTTATATATTTTGTGACAGTCCACTTTTGTTCGTTATATATTTTGTGACAGTCCACTTTTGTTCGTTATATATTTTGTGACAGTCCACTTTTGTTCGTTATATATTTTGTGACAGTCCACTTTTTTCGTTATATATTTTGTTCGTTATATATTTTGTGACAGTCCACTTTTGTTCGTTATATATTTTGTGACAGTCCAACTTTTGTTCGTTATATATTTTGTGACAGTCCAACTTTTGTTCGTTATATATTTTGTGACAGTCCACTTTTTTTCGTTATATATTTTGTGACAGTCCACTTTTGTTCGTTATATATTTTGTGACAGTCCACTTTGTTCGTTATATATTTTGTGACAATTTTTGTTCGTTATATATTTTGTGACAGTCCACTTTGTTCGTTATATATTTTGTGACAGTCCACTTTGTTCGTTATATATTTTGTGACAGTCCAACTTTGTTCGTTATATATTTTGTGACAGTCCAACTTTTGTTCGTTATATATTTTGTGACAGTCCACTTTTGTTCGTTATATATTTTGTGACAGTCCACTTTTGTTCGTTATATATTTTGTGACAGTCCACTTTTGTTCGTTATATATTTTGTGACAGTCCACTTTTTTCGTTATATATTTTGTGACAGTCCACTTTTGTTCGTTATATATTTTGTGACAGTCCACTTTGTTCGTTATATATTTTGTGACAGTCCACTTTTGTTCGTTATATTTTGTGACAGTCCATTTTGTTCGTTATATATTTTGTGACAGTCCACTTTTGTTCGTTATATATTTTGTGACAGTCCACTTTTGTTCGTTATATATTTTGTGACAGTCCACTTTTGTTCGTTATATATTTTGTGACAGTCCACTTTTGTTCGTTATATATTTTGTGACAGTCCACTTTTGTTCGTTATATATTTTGTGACAGTCCACTTTTGTTCGTTATATATTTTGTGACAGTCCACTTTTTCGTTATATATTTTGTGTTACTATATTTTGTGACAGTCCACTTTTGTTCGTTATATATTTTGTGACAGTCCACTTTTGTTCGTTATATATTTTGTGACAATCCACTTTTGTTCGTTATATATTTTGTGACAGTCCACTTTTGTTCGTTATATATTTTGTGACAGTCCACTTTTGTTCGTTATATATTTTGTGACAGTCCACTTTTGTTCGTTATATATTTTGTGACAGTCCACTTTTGTTCGTTATATATTTTGTGACAGTCCACTTTTGTTCGTTATATATTTTGTGACAGTCCACTTTTGTTCGTTATATATTTTGTGACAGTCCACTTTTGTTATATATTTTGTGACAGTCCACTTTTGTTCGTTATATATTTTGTGACAGTCCACTTTTGTTCGTTATATATTTTGACACAGTCCACTTTTTGTTCGTTATATATTTTGTGACAGTCCACTTTTTCGTTATATATTTTGTGACAGTCCACTTTTGTTCGTTATATATTTTGTGACAGTCCACTTTTGTTCGTTATATATTTTGTGACAGTCCACTTTTTATTCGTTATATATTTTTGTGACAGTCCACTTTTGTTCGTTATATATTTTGTGACAGTCCACTTTTGTTCGTTATATATTTTGTGACAGTCCACTTTTGTTCGTTATATATTTTGTGACAGTCCACTTTTTTTTTCGTTATATATTTTGTGACAGTCCACTTTTGTTCGTTATATATTTTGTGACAGTCCAACTTTTGTTCGTTATATATTTTGTGACAGTCCACTTTTGTTCGTTATATATTTTGTGACAGTCCAACTTTGTTCGTTATATATTTTCTGACAGTCCACTTTTGTTCGTTATATATTTTGTGACAATCCACTTTTGTTCGTTATATATTTTCTAACAGTCTAACTTTGTTCGTTATATATTTTGTGACAGTCCAACTTTTGTTCGTTATATATTTTGTGACAGTCCACTTTTGTTCGTTATATATTTTGTGACAGTCCAACTTTGTTCGTTATATATTTTGTGACAATCCACTTTTGTTCGTTATATATTTTGTGACAGTCCACTTTTTCGTTCGTTATATATTTTGTGACAGTCCACTTTTGTTCGTTATATATTTTGTGACAGTCCACTTTTGTTCGTTATATATTTTGTGACAGTCCACTTTTGTTCGTTATATATTTTGTGACAGTCCAACTTTTGTTCGTTATATATTTTGTGACAATCCACTTTTGTTCGTTATATATTTTGTGACAGTCCAACTTTTCGTTCGTTATATATTTTGTGACAGTCCACTTTTGTTCGTTATATATTTTGTGACAGTCCACTTTTGTTCGTTATATATTTTGTGACAGTTCACTTTTGTTCGTTATATATTTTGTAACAGTCCAATTTTGTTCGTTATATATTTTGTGACAGTCCACTTTTGTTCGTTATATATTTTGTGACAGTCCACTTTTCTTCGTTATATATTTTGTGACAATCCACTTTTGTTCGTTATATATTTTGTGACAGTCCACTTTTGTTCGTTATATATTTTGTGACAGTCCACTTTGTTTCGTTATATATTTTGTGACAGTCCAACTTTTGTTCGTTATATATTTTGTGACAGTCCACTTTTGTTCGTTATATATTTTGTGACAGTCCACTTTTGTTCGTTATATATTTTGTGACAATCCAACTTTGTTCGTTATATATTTTGTGACAATCCAACTTTGTTCGTTATATATTTTGTGACAGTCCACTTTTGTTCGTTATATATTTTGTGACAGTCCAACTTTGTTCGTTATATATTTTGTGACAATCCACTTTTGTTCGTTATATATTTTGTGACAGTCCAACTTTGTTCGTTATATATTTTGTGACAGTCCACTTTTGTTCGTTATATATTTTGTCACAGTCCACTTTTCTTCGTTATATATTTTGTGACAGTCCACTTTTGTTCGTTATATATTTTGTGACAGTCCAACTTTTGTTCGTTATATATTTTGTGACAATCCAACTTTTGTTCGTTATATATTTTGTGACAGTCCACTTTTGTTCGTTATATATTTTGTGACAGTCCACTTTTGTTCGTTATATATTTTGTGACAGTCCACTTTTGTTCGTTATATATTTTGTGACAGTCCACTTTTGTTTGTTATATATTCTGTGACAGTCCAACTTTGTTCGTTATATATTTTGTGACAGTCCAACTTTGTTCGTTATATATTTTGTGAGTGTCCAACTTTGTTCGTTATATATTTTGTGACAGTCCAACTTTGTTCGTTATATATTTTGTGACAGTCCAACTTTGTTCGTTATATATTTTGTGACAGTCCAACTTTGTTCGTTATATATTTTGTGACAGTCCACTTTTGTTCGTTATATATTTTGTGACAGTCCACTTTTGTTCGTTATATATTTTGTGACAATCCACTTTTGTTCGTTATATATTTTGTGACAGTCCACTTTTGTTCGTTATATATTTTGTGACAATCCAACTTTGTTCGTTATATATTTTGTGACAGTCCACTTTTTCGTTCGTTATATATTTTGTGACAGTCCACTTTTGTTCGTTATATATTTTGTGACAGTCCACTTTTGTTCGTTATATATTTTGTGAAAATCCACTTTTTTCGTTATATATTTTGTGACATTCCAACTTTGTTCGTTATATATTTTGTGACAGTCCACTTTTGTTCGTTATATATTTTGTGACAATCCACTTTTGTTCGTTATATATTTTGTGACAGTCCACTTTTGTTCGTTATATATTTTGTGACAGTCCACTTTTGTTCGTTATATATTTTGTGACAGTCCACTTTTGTTCGTTATATATTTTGTGACAGTCCACTTTTGTTCGTTATATATTTTGTGACAGTCCAACTTTGTTCGTTATATATTTTGTGACAATCCACTTTTGTTCGTTATATATTTTGTGACAGTCCACTTTTGTTCGTTATATATTTTGTGACAGTCCACTTTTGTTCGTTATATATTTTGTGACAGTCCACTTTTGTTCGTTATATATTTTGTGACAGTCCACTTTTCTTCCTTATATATTTTGTGACAATCCATTTTTGTTCATTATATATTTTGTGGCTATCAACTTTTGTTCGCTATGTATTTTGTGTGAGTCCTTTTTTGTTCGTTATATATTTTGTGATAGTACAATTTTGTTTGTTATATATTTTGTGACAAACCACTTTTGTTCGTTATATATTTTGTGACAATCCACTTTTGTTCGTTATATATTTTGTGACAGTCCACTTTTGTTCGTTATATATTTTGTGACAATCCAACTTTGTTCGTTATATATTTTGTGACAGTCCACTTTTGTTCGTTATATATTTTGTGACAATCCACTTTTGTTCGTTATATATTTTGTGACAGTCCACTTTTGTTCGTTATATATTTTGTGACAATCAAACTTTGTTATTTATATATTTTGTTACAGTCCACTTTTGTTCGTTATATATTTTCTGACAATCCTACTTTGTTTGTTATATATTTTGACAGTCCTCTTTTGTTCGTTATATATTTTGTGACAGTCCACTTTTGTTCGTTATATATTTTGTGACAATCCACGTTTATATTTTTTGATAATCCAATTTTGTTTGTTATATATTCTGTGACAGTCCAAATTTGTTCGTTATATATTTTGTGACAGTCCACTTTTGTTCGTTATATATTTTGTGACAGTCCAACTTTGTTCGTTATATATTTTGTGACAGTCCACTTTTGTTCGTTATATATTTTGTGACAGTCCAACTTTGTTTGTTATATATTTTGTGACAATCCAACTTTGTTCGTTATATATTTTGTGACAGTCCACTTTTGTTCGTTATATATTTTGTGACAGTCCACTTTTGTTCGTTATATATTTTGTGAGAATCGTATTTTCTTAGTAATATATTTTGTGGCACACCACTGTTATTCGTTATATATTTTGTCACAGTCCACTTTTCTTCCTTATATATTTTGTGACTTCCACTTTTGGTCGTGATATATTTTCTGAAAATATTACTTTGTTCGTCATATATTTTGTGACATTCCAACTTTGTTCGTTATATATTTTGTGACAGTCCACTTTTCTTTGTTATATATTTTGTGACAATCCACTTTTGTTCGTTATATATTTTGTGACAGTCCACTTTTGTTCGTTATATATTTTGTGACAGTCCACTTTTTTGTTCGTCATATATTTTGTGACAGTCCAACTTTGTTCATTATATATTTTGTGATAATAAACTTTTGTTTGTCATATATGTTGTGACAGTCTCACTTTGTTCGTTATATATTTTGTGATAGTCCACTTTTGTTCGTTATATATTTTGTGACAGTCCAACTTTGTTTGTTATATATTTTGTGACAGTCCAACTTTGTTCGTTATATATTTTGTGACAATCCATGTTTGTTCGTTATATATTTGTTACAGTCAATTTTTGTTCGTTATATATTTTGTGACAATCGAAATTTGTTCATTACATAATTTGTGACAGTCCAACTTTGTTCGTTATATATTTTGTGACAGTCCAACTTTGTTCGTTATATATTTTGTGACAATAAACTTTGTTCGTTATATATTTTGTGACAATCCAACTTTGTTCGTTATATATTTTGTGACAGTCCTCTTTTGTTCGTTATATATTTTGTGACAGTCCAACTTTGTTCGTTATATATTTTTGTGACAGTCCAACTTTGTTCGTTATATATTTTGTGACAATCCAACACTGTTCGTTATATATTTTGTGACAGTCCACTTTTGTTCGTTATATATTTTGTGACAATCCACTTTTGTTCGTTATATATTTTGTGACAATCCACTTTTGTTCGTTATATATTTTGTGACAGTCCACTTTTGTTTGTTATATATTTTGTGACAGTCCACTTTTGTTCGTTATATATTTTGTGACAGTCCACTTTGTTCGTTATATTTTGTGATTTTACAGTTTTTGTTCGTTATATATTTTGTGACAGGCCACTTTTATCCGTTATATATTTTGTCACAGTCCACATTTCTTCGTTATATATTTTGTGACAGTCCACTTTTGTTCGTTATATATTTTGTGACAATATTACTTTGTTCGTTATATATTTTGTGACATATCCACTTTTGTTCGTTATATATTTTGTGACAGTCCAACTTTGTTCGTTATATATTTTGTGACAATCCACTTTTGTTCGTTATATATTTTGTGACAGTCCACTTTTGTTCGTTATATATTTTGTGACAGTCCACTTTTGTTTGTTATATATTTTGTGACAGTCCAACTTTGTTCGTTATATATTTTGTGACAATCCAATTTTGTTCGTTATATATTTTGTGACAGTCCACTTTTGTTCGTTATATATTTTGTGACAGTCCACTTTTGTTCGTTATATATTTTGTGACAGTCCACTTTTGTTCGTTATATATTTTGTGACAATATTTTTGTTCGTTATATATTTTGTGACAGTCCAACTTTGTTCGTTATATATTTTGTGACAGTCCACTTTTGTTCGTTATATATTTTCTGACAATCCACTATTGTTCGTTATATATTTTGTGACAGTGCATTTTTGTTCGTTATATATTTTGTGACAGTCCACTTTTTTGTTGGTCATATATTTTGTGACAGTCCAACTTTGTTCGTTATATATTTTGTGACAGTCAACTTTTGTTCGTTATATATTTTGTGACAGTCCACTTTTCTTCGTTATATATTCTGTGACAATCCACTTTATTCGTTATTTATTTTGTGACAATCCACTTTTGTTCGTTATATATTTTGTGACGGTCCAACTTTTGTTCGTTATATATTTTGTGACAGTCCACTTTTGTTCGTTATATATTTTGTGACAATCCACTTTTGTTCGTTATATATTTTTTGACAATCCACTTTTGTTCGTTATATATTTTGTGACAGTCCAACTTTGTTCGTTATATATTTTGTGACAGTCCACTTTTGTTTTATATATTTTGTGATATATATTTTGTGATAATAAACTTTTGTTCGTTATATATTTTGTGACAGTCCAACTTTGTTCGTTATATATTTTGTGACAGTCCACTTTTGTTCGTTATATATTTTGTGACAGTCCAACTTTGTTCGTTATATATTTTGTGACAGTCCAACTTTGTTCGTTATATATTTTGTGACTGTCCAACTTTGTTCGTTATATATTTTGTGTGAGTCCTTTTTTGTTCGTTATATATTTTGTGATAGTACAATTTTGTTTGTTATATATTTTGTGACAAACCACTTTTGTTCGTTATATATTTTCTCACAATCCACTTTTGTTCGTTAAATATTTTGTGACAGTCCTCTTTTGTTCCTTATATATTTTGTGACAATCTAACTTGGTTCGTTATATATTTTGTGACAGTCCACTTTTGTTCGTTATATATTTTATGACAATCCACCTTTGTTCGTTATATATTTTGTGACAGTCCACTTTTGTTCGTTATATATTTTGTGACAATCAAACTTTGTTATTTATATATTTTGTTACAGTCCACTTTTGTTCGTTATATATTTTCTGACAATCCTACTTTGTTTGTTATATAATTTAACAGTCCTCTTTTGTTCGTTATATATTTTGTGACAGTCCACTTTTGTTATTTATATATTTTGTGACAATCCTTTTTTGTTCGTTATATATTTTTTGATAATCCAATTTTGTTTGTTATATATTCTGTGACAGTCCAAATTTGTTCGTTATATATTTTCAGACAGTCTACTTTTGTTCGTTATATATTTTGTGAGAGTCGAACTTTCTTTGTTAAAAATTTTGTGACAATCCAACTTTCTTCGTTATATATTTTGTGACAGTCCACTTTTGTTCGTTATATATTTTGTGACAATCCAACTTTGTTTCTTATATATTTTGTGACAGTCCACTTTTGTTCGTTATATATTTTGTGACAGTCCTCTTTTGTTCATATATTTTGTGACTCCACTTATTTTCTTCGTTATATATTTTGTGACAGTCCACTTTTGTTCGTTATATATTTTGTGACAGTCCACTTTTCTTCGTTATATATTTTGTGACTTCCACTTTTGGTCGTGATATATTTTCTGAAAATATTACTTTGTTCGTCATATATTTTGTGACATTCCAACTTTGTTCGTTATATATTTCGTGACAGTCCACTTTTCTTTGATATATATTTTGTGACAATCCACTATTGTTCGTTATATATTTTGTGACAGTGCATTTTTGTTCGTTATATATTTTGTGACAGTCCACTTTTTTGTTCGTCATATATTTTGTCACAGTCCAACTTTGTTCATTATATATTTTGTGATAATAAACTTTTGTTTGTCATATATGTTGTGACAGTCTCACTTTGTTCCTTATATATTTTGTGATAGTCCACTTTTGTTCGTTATATATTTTGTGACAGTCCAACTTTGTTTGTTATATATTTTGTGACAGTCCAACTTTCTTCGTTATATATTTTGTAACAATCCATGTTTGTTCGTTATATATTTGTTACAGTCAATTTTTGTTCGTTATATATTTTGTGACAATCGAAATTTGTTCATTACATAATTTGTGACAGTCCAACTTTGTTCGATATATATTTTGTAACTGTCCAACTTTGTTCGTTATATATTTTGTAACAATAAACTTTGTTCGTTATAAATTTTGTAACAATCAAACTTTGTTCGTTATATATTTTGTGTCAGTCCTCTTTTTTTCGTTATATGTATTGTGACAGACCAACTTTGTTCCATATAAATATTTTGTGACAGTCCAACTTTGTTCGTTAAAAATTTTGTGACAATCCAACACTGTTCGTTATATATTTTGTGACAGTCCACTTTTGTTCGCGATATATTTTGTGACAATCCAACTTTGTTCGTTATATATTTTGTGACAATCCACTTTTGTTCGTTATATATTTTGTGACTATCTAACTTGTTTGTTATATATTTTGTGACAGTCCACTTTTGTTCCTTATATAATTTTGTGAGAATTCTATTTTGTTCGTAATATATTTTGTGGCAGACCACTGATATTTGTTATATATTTTGTCACAGTCTACTTTTCTTCGTTATATATTTTGTGACAGTCCACTTTTGGTCGTGATATATTTTCTGAAAATATTACTTTGTTCGTTATATATTTTTGACATTCCACCTTTGTTCGTTATATATTTTGTGACAGTCCAACTTTGTATGTTATATATTTTGTGATAATCCATTTTGTTCGTTATATATTTTGTGACAGTCCACTTTTGTTCGTTATATATTTTGTGACAGTCCTCTTTTATTCGTTATATATTGTGTGACAGTCCACTTTTGTTCGTTATATATTTTGTGAGAGTCCACTTTTGTTTGTTATATGTTCTATGACAGTCCAACTTTGTTCGTTATATATTTTGACAATCAGTTTTGTTCGTTATATATTTTGTGACAGTCCACTTTTATTCGTTATATATTTTGTGACAGTCCTCTTTTGTTTGTTATATATTTTGTGACAGTCCACTTTTATTCGTTATATATTTTGTGACAGTCCACTTTTCTTCGTTATATATTTTGTGACAATCCATTTTTGTTCGTTATTTATTTTGTAACAATCCACTTTTGTTCATTATATATTTTGTGATAAATCTACTTTGTTCGTTATGTATTTTGTGACAGTCCACTTTTGTTCGTTATATATTTTGTGACAGTCCACTTTTGTAGTTATATATTTTGTGACAGTCCAACCTTGTTCGTTATATATTTTATAACAGTCCAATTTTGTTTGTTATATATTTTGTGACAGTCCACTTTTCTTCGTTATATATTTTGTGACAATCCACTTTTGTTCGTTATATATTTTGTGACAGTCCAACTTTGTTCGTTATATATTTTGTGACAATCCAACTTTGTTCGTTATATATTTTGTGACAGTCCACTTTTGTTCGTTATATATTTTGTGACAGTCCACTTTTCTTCGTTATATATTTTGTGACAATCCACTTTTGTTCGTTATATATTTTGTGACACTCCACTTTGTTTGTTATATATTTTGTGACAGACCTCTTTTGTTTGTTATATAATTTGTGACAATTTAACTTTGTTCGTTATATATTTTGTGACAGTCCACTTTTGTTCGTTATATATTTTGTGACTATCCACTTTTGTTCGTTATATATTTTGTGACAGTCCATTTTTGTTCGTTATATATTTTGTGACAGTCCACTTTTGTTCGTTATATATTTTGTGACAGTCCACTTTTGTTCGTTATATATTTTGTGACAGTCCACTTTTCTTCGTTATATATATTTGTGACAGTCCACTTTTGTTCGTTATATATTTTGTGACAATCCACTTTTGTTCGTTATATATTTTGTGACAGTCCACTTTTGTTCGTTATATATTTTGTGACAATCCACTTTTGTTCGTTATATATTTTGTGACAAATCCACTTTTTTGTTCGTTATATATTTTGTGACAGTCCATTTTTGCTCGTTATATATTTTGTGACAGTCCACTTTTGTTCGTTATATATTTTGTGACAGTCCACTTTTGTTCGTTATATATTTTGTGACAATCCACTTTGTTCGTTATATATTTTGTGACAGTCCAACTTTGTTCGTTATATATTTTGTGACAGTCCAACTTTGTTCGTTATATATTTTGTGACAGTCCACTTTTGTTCGTTATATATTTTGTGACAGTCCATTTTTGTTCGTTATATATTTTGTGACAGTCCAACTTTGTTCGTTATATATTTTGTGACAATCCAACTTTTGTTCGTTATATATTTTGTGACAGTCCACTTTTGTTCGTTATATATTTTGTGACAATCCATATTTTGTTCGTTATATATTTTGTGACAGTCCACTTTTGTTTGTTATATATTTTGTGACAGTCTACTTTTTTCTTTATATATTTTGTGACTCTCTAACTTTGTTCGTTATATATTTTGTGACAGTCCACTTTTGTTCGTTATATATTTTGTGACAATCCACTTTTGTTCGTTATATATTTTGTGACAGTCCATTTTGTTCGTTATATATTTTGTGACAATCCAACTTTGTTCGTTATATATTTTGTGACAGTCCACTTTTGTTCGTTATATATTTTGTGACAGTCCACTTTTTGTCGTTATATATTTTGTGACAGTCCTTTTTTGTTCGTTATATATTTTGTGACAGTCCACTTTTGTTCGTTATATATTTTGTGACAGTCCACTTTTTGTTAGTTATATATTTTGTGACACTCCACTTTTGTTCGTTATATATTTTGTGACAATCCTATTTTGTTCGTTATATATTTTGTGACAGTCCACTTTTTTTCGTTATATATTTTGTGACAATCCACTTTTTTTCGTTATATATTTTGTGACAATCCACTTTGTTCGTTATATATTTTGTGACAGTCCAACTTTGTTCGTTATATATTTTGTGACAATCCAACTTTTTTCGTTATATATTTTGTGACAGTCCACTTTTGTTCGTTATATATTTTGTGACAGTCCACTTTTGTTCGTTATATATTTTGTGACAGTCCACTTTTGTTCGTTATATATTTTGTGACAATCCACTTTTGTTCGTTATATATTTTGTGATAGTCCACTTTTGTTTGTTATATATTTTGTGACAGTCCACTTTTGTTTTGTTTGTTATATATTTTGTGACAATCCAACTTTGTTCGTTATATATTTTGTGACAGTCCACTTTTGTTCGTTATATATTTTGTGACTATCCACTTTTGTTCGTTATATATTTTGTGACAGTCCATTTTGTTCGTTATATATTTTGTGACATACAATTTTTGTTCGTTATATATTTTGTGACAGTCAACTTTTTTCGTTATATATTTTGTGACGACAAACTTTGTTCGTGATATATTTGGTGACAATCCAACTTTTCTCGTTATATATTTTTCACAGTCCACTTTTGTTCGTTCTATATTTTGTAAAGGTCCACTATTGTTCGTTATATATTTTGTAACAGATCACATTTCTTCGTTATATATTTTGTGACAATTTACTTTTGTTCTTTATATATATTGTGATACTCCACTTATGTTTGTTATATATTTTGTGACAGTCCACCTTTGTTCGTTAAAAATTTTGTGACAATCCATATCTGTTCGTTATATATTTTGTGACAGTCCACTTTTCTTCGCGATATATTTTGTGACAATCCAACTTTGTTCGTTATATATTTTTTGACAATCCACTTTTGTTCGTTATATATTTTGTGACTATCTAACTTGTTTGTTATATATTTTGTGACAGTCCACTTTTGTTCCTTATATAATTTTGTGAGAATTCTATTTTGTTCGTAATATATTTTGTAGCAGACCACTGATATTTGTTATATATTTTGTCACAGTCTACTTTTCTTCGTTATATATTTTGTGACAGTCCACTTTTGGTCGTGATATATTTTCTGAAAATATTACTTTGTTCGTTATATATTTTTGACATTCCACCTTTGTTCGTTATATATTTTGTGACAGTCCAACTTTGTTCGTTATATATTTTGTGACAATCCATTTTGTTCGTTATATATTTTGTGACAGTCCACTTTTGTTCGTTATATATTTTGTGACAGTCCACTTTTGTTCGTTATATATTTTGTGACAGTCCACTTTTGTTCGTTATATATTTTGTGACAGTCCACTTTTGTTTGTTATATATTTTGTGACAGTCCAACTTTGTTCGTTATATATTTTGACAATCAGTTTTGTTCGTTATATATTTTGTGACAGTCCACTTTTTTTCGTTATATATTTTGTGACAGTCCACTTTTGTTTGTTATATATTTTGTGACAGTCCACTTTTATTCGTTATATATTTTGTGACAGTCCACTTTTCTTCGTTATATATTTTGTGACAATCCATTTTTGTTCGTTATTTATTTTGTAACAATCCACTTTTGTTCATTATATATTTTGTGATAAATCTACTTTGTTCGTTATGTATTTTGTGACAGTCCACTTTTGTTCGTTATATATTTTGTGACAGTCCACTTTTGTTGTTATATATTTTGTGACAGTCCAACTTTTGTTCGTTATATATTTTGTGACAGTCCAATTTTGTTCGTTATATATTTTGTGACAGTCCACTTTTCTTCGTTATATATTTTGTGACAATCCACTTTTGTTCGTTATATATTTTGTGACAGTCCAACTTTGTTCGTGATATATTTGGTGACAATCCAACTTTCTTCGTTATATATTTTTGACAGTCCACTTTTGTTCGTTTTATATTTTGTGAAGGTCCACTTTTGTTCGTTATATATTTTGTGACAGATCACTTTTCTTCGTTATATATTTTGTGACAATCCACTTTTGTTCGTTATATATTTTGTGATACTCCACTTATGTTTGTTATATATTTTGTGACAGACCTCTTTTGTTTGTTATATAATTTGTGACAATTTAACTTGGTTCGTTATATGTTTTGTGACAGTCCACTTTTGTTCGTTATATATTTTGTGGCTATCAACTTTTGTTCGCTATGTATTTTGTGACAGTCCATTTTTATTCGTTGTATATTTTGTCACAGTAGAATTTTGTTCGTTATATATTTTGTGACAGTCCATTTTTGTTCGTTATATATTTTGTGACAGTCCACTTTTGTTCGTTATATATTTTGTGACAGTCCACTTTTGTTCGTTATATATTTTGTGACAATCCACTTTTGTTCGTTATATATTTTGTGACAGTCCACTTTTGTTCGTTATATATTTTGTGACAATCCACTTTTGGTTCCTTATATATTTTGTGATAAATCTACTTTGTTCGTTATATATTTTGTGACAGTCCACTTTTGTTCGTTATATATTTTGTGACATTCCACTTTGTTCGTTATATATTTTGTGACAGTCCACTTTTTTTCGTTATATATTTTGTGACTATCTAACTTTGTTCGTTATATATTTTGTGACAGTCCACTTTTGTCGTTATATATTTTGTGACAAATATTACTTTTTGTTCGTTGTATATTTTTAACATTCCAAATTTGTTCGTTATATTTTTTGTGACAGTCCAACTTTGTTTGTTATATATTTTGTGACAGTCCACTTTTCTTCGTTATATATTTTGTGACAATCCATTTTTGTTCGTTACATATTTTGTGACAGTCCAACTTTGTTCGTGATATATTTGGTGACAATCCAACTTTCTTCGCTATATATTTTTGACAGTCCACTTTTCTTCGTTATATATTTTGTGACAATCCACTTTTGTTCGTTATATAATTTGTGATACTCCACTTTTGTTTGTTATATATTTTGTGACAACCTCTTTTTTTTGTTATATAATTTGTGACAATCTAACTTGGTTCGTTATATGTTTTGTGACAGTCCACTTTTGTTCGTCATATATTTTGTGACTATCCACTTTTGTTCGTTATATATTTTGTGACAGTCCACTTTTGTTCGTTATATATTTTGTGACAGTTCTCTTTTGTTCGTTATATATTTTTCGGCATTCCTCTTTTTTTCGTTATATATTTTGTGACAGTCCACTTTTGTTTGTTATATATTTTGTGACAGTCCTCTTTTGTTCGTTATATATTTTGTGAGAATCCACTTTCATTCGTTGTATATTTTGTCACAATACAATTTTGTTCGTTATATATTTTGTGACAGTCAACTTTTTTCGTTATATATTTTGTGAAAATCTTACTTTTTTCGTTATATATTTTGTGACAATCCACTTTTGTTCTTATATATTTTGTGACAGACAAACTTTGTTCGTGATATATTTGGTGTCAATCCAACTTTTTTCGTTTTATATTTTGTAAAGGTCCACTTTTGTTCGTTATATATTTTGTGACAGATCACTTTTCTTCGTTATATATTTTGTGACAATTTACTTTTGTTCTTTATATATATTTGTGATACTCCACTTTTGTTTGTTATATATTTTGTGACAGACCTCTTTTGTTTGTTATATAATTTGTGACAATTTAACTTTGTTCGTTATATATTTTGTGACAGTCCACTTTTGTTCGTTATATATTTTGTGACAATCCACTTTTGTTCGTTATATATTTTGTGACAGTCCATTTTAATTCGTTATATATTTTGTGACAGTCCAATTTTGTTCGTTACATATTTTGTGACAGTCCACTTTTGTTCGTTATATATTTTGTGACAGTCGTCTTTTGTTCGTTATATATATTTCGGCAGTCCACTTTTGTTTGTTATATATTTTGTGACAATCCACTTTTATTCGTTATATATTTTGTGACAGTCCACTTTTCATCGTTATATATTTTGTGACAATCCACTTTTATTCCTTATATATTTTGTGATAAATCTACTTTGTTCGTTATGTATTTTGTGACAGTACACTTTTGCTCGTTATATATTTTGTGACAGTTTACTTTTATTCGCGATAAATTTTGTGACAGTTTACTTTTATTCGCGATAAATTTTGTGACAGTCCACTTTTTTCTTTATATATTTTGTGACAATATCTAACTTTTGTTCGTTATATATTTTGTGACAGTCCACTTTTTGTCGTGATATATTTTCTGAAAATATTACTTTGTTCGTTGTATATTTTTAACATTCCAACTTTGTTCGTTATATTTTTTGTGACAGTCCAACTTTGTTTGTTATATATTTTGTGACAGTCCACTTTTCTTCGTTATATATTTTGTGACAATCCATTTTTGTTCGTTACATATTTTGTGACAGTCCAACTTTGTTCGTGATATATTTGGTGACAATCCAACTTTCTTCGCTATATATTTTTGACAGTCCACTTTTCTTCGTTATATATTTTGTGACAATCCACTTTTTCGTTCGTTATATATTTTGTGATACTCCTCTTTTGTTTGTTATATATTTTGTGACAGTCCACTTTTTTTTGTTATATATTTTGTGACAATCCAACTTTGTTCGTTATATATTTTGTGACAGTCCACTTTTGTTCGTTATATATTTTGTGACAGTCCACTTTTGTTCGTTATATATTTTGTGACAGTCCATTTTTGTTCGTTATATATTTTGTGACAATCCAACTTTCTTTATTATATATTTTGTGACAGTCCATTTTGTTCGTTATATATTTTGTGACAGTCCACTTTTGTTCGTTATATATTTTGTGACAGTTCTCTTTTGTTCGTTATATATTTTGTGACAATCCACTTTTGTTCGTTATATATTTTGTGACAGTCCAACTTTGTTCGTTATATATTTTGTGACAATCCAACTTTGTTCGTTATATATTTTTGACAGTCCACTTTTGTTCGTTTTATATTTTGTGACAGATCACTTTTCTTCGTTATATATTTTGTGACAGATCACTTTTCTTCGTTATATATTTTGTGACAATCCACTTTTGTTCTTTATATATATTGTGATACTCCACTTATGTTTGTTATATATTTTGTGACAGACCTCTTTTGTTTGTTATATAATTTGTGACAATCTAACTTTGTTCGTTATATGTTTTGTGAGAGTCCACTTTTGTTCGTCATATATTTTGTGACTATCCACTTTTGTTCGTTATGTATTTTGTGACAGTCCATTTAAAATCGTTGTATATTTTGTGACAGTCCACTTTTGTTCGTTATATATTTTGTGACAGTCGTCTTTTGTTCGTTATATATATTTCGGCAGTCCACTTTTGTTTGTTATATATTTTGTGACAATCCACTTTTATTCGTTATATATTTTGTGACAGTCCACTTTTCATCGTTATATATTTTGTGACAATCCACTTTTATTCCTTATATATTTTGTGATAAATCTACTTTGTTCGTTATGTATTTTGTGACAGTCCACTTTTGCTCGTTATATATTTTGTGACAGCCTACTTTTATTCGCGATATATTTTGTGACAGTCCACTTTTTTCTTTATATATTTTGTGACTATCTAACTTGGTTCGTTATATATTTTGTGACAGTCCACTTTTTGTCGTGATATATTTTCTGAAAATATTACTTTGTTCGTTATATATTTTTAACATTCCAACTTTGTTCGTTATATTTTTTGTGACAGTCCAACTTTGTTTGTTATATATTTTGTGACAGTCCACTTTTCTTCGTTATATATTTTGTGACAGTCCACTTTTCTTCGTTATATATTTTGTGACAATCCATTTTTGTTCGTTACATATTTTGTGACAGTCCAACTTTGTTCGTGATATATTTGGTGACTATC
Organism: Tachypleus tridentatus; assembly: GCF_004210375.1. Lineage (NCBI taxonomy): Eukaryota > Metazoa > Arthropoda > Merostomata > Xiphosura > Limulidae > Tachypleus > Tachypleus tridentatus. The sequence continues at coordinate 146,655,645 of NC_134832.1, read as the reverse complement.
CAACTTTCTTCGCTATATATTTTTGACAGTCCACTTTTCTTCGTTATATATTTTGTGACAATCCACATTTGTTCGTTATATAATTTGTGATACTCCTCTTATGTTTGTTATATATTTTGTGACAGACCTCTTTTTTTTGTTATATAATTTGTGACAATCTAACTTGGTTCGTTATATGTTTTGTGACAGTCCACTTTTGTTCGTCATATATTTTGTGACTATCCACTTTTGTTCGTTATGTATTTTGTGACAGTCCATTTTTGTTCGTTATATATTTTGTGACAATCCAACTTTGTTTATTATATATTTTGTGACAGTCCACTTTTGTTTGTTATATATTTTGTGACAGTCCTCTTTTGTTCGTTATATATTTTGTGAGAATCCACTTTCAGTCGTTGTATATTTTGTCACAATACAATTTTGTTCGTTATATATTTTGTGACAGTCAACTTTTTTCGTTATATATTTTGTGACAAATCCACTTTTTTCGTTAAATATTTTGTGACAATCCTTTGTTGTTCGTTATATATTTTGTGACAGACAAACTTTGTTCGTGATATATTTGGTGTCAATCCAACTTTTTTCGTTATATATTTTTGACAGTCCACTTTTGTTCGTTTTATATTTTGTAAAGGTCCACTTTTGTTCGTTATATATTTTGTGACAGATCACTTTTCTTCGTTATATATTTTGTGACAATTTACTTTTGTTCGTTATATATTTTGTGATACTCCACTTTTGTTTGTTATATATTTTGTGACAGACCTCTTTTGTTTGTTATATAATTTGTGACAATTTAACTTGGTTCGTTATATGTTTTGTGAGAGTCCACTTTTGTTCGTCATATATTTTGTGACTATCCACTTTTGTTCGTTATGTATTTTGTGACAGTCCATTTTAATTCGTTGTATATTTTGTTACAGTACAATTTTGTTCGTTACATATTTTGTGACAGTCCACTTTTGTTCGTTATATATTTTGTGACAGTCGTCTTTTGTTCGTTATATATATTTCGGCAGTCCACTTTTGTTCGTTATATATTTCGTGAGAATTTACTTTTATTCGTTGTATATTTTGTCCCAATACAATTTTGTTCGTTATATATTTTGTGACAGTCAACTTTTTTCGTTATATATTTTGTGAAAATCTTACTTTTTTCGTTAAATATTTTGTGACAATCCTACGTTGTTCGTTATATATTTTGTGACAGACAAACTTTGTTCGTGATATATTTGGTGACAATCCAACTTTTCTCGTTATATATTTTTGACAGTCCACTTTTGTTCGTTTTATATTTTGTAAAGGTCTACTTTTGTTCGTTATATATTTTGTGACAGATCACTTTTCTTCGTTATATATTTTGTGACAATTTACTTTTGTTCTTTATATATATTGTGATACTCCACTTATGTTTGTTATATATTTTGTGACAGACCTCTTTTGTTTGTTATATAATTTGTGACAATTTAACTTGGTTCGTTATATGTTTTGTGAGAGTCCACTTTTGTTCGTCATATATTTTGTGACTATCCACTTTTGTTCGTTATGTATTTTGTGACAGTCCATTTTAATTCGTTGTATATTTTGTTACAGTACAATTTTGTTCGTTACATATTTTGTGACAGTCTACTTTTGTTCGTTATATATTTTGTGACAGTCGTCTTTTGTTCGTTATATATATTTCGGCAGTCCACTTTTGTTCGTTATATATTTTGTGACAGTCCACTTTTATTCGTTATATATTTTGTGACAGTCCACTTTTGTTTGTTATATATTTTGTGACAGTCCAACTTTGTTCGGTATATATTTTCACAATCCAGTTTTGTTCGTTATATATTTTGTGACAGTCCACTTTTATTCGTTATATATTTTGTGACAGTCCTCTTTTGTTTGTTATATATTTTGTGAGAATCCACTCTTATTCGTTATATATTTTGTGACAGTCCACTTTTCGTCGTTATATATTTTGTGAAAATCTTACTTTTTTCGTTAAATATTTTGTGACAATTTTGCGTTGTTCGTTATATATTTTGTGACAGACCAACTTTGTTCGTGATATATTTGGTGACAATCGAACTTTGTTCGTTATATATCTTTCACAGTCCTCTTTTGTTCGTTATATATTTTTGACTATCCATTTTTGTTTGTTATGTATTTTGTGACAGTCCATTTTTGTTCGTTATATATTTTGTGACAATCCAACTTTGTTCATTATATATTTTGTGACAGTCCATTTTGTTCGTTATATATTTTGTGACAGTCCACTTTTGTTCGTTATATATTTTGTGACAGTTCTCTTTTGTTCGTTATATATTTTTCGGCAGTCCACTTTTGTTCGTTATATATTTTGTGACAGTCCACTTTTGTTCGTTATATATTTTGTGACAGTCCACTTTTGTTTGTTATATATTTTGTGACAGTCCTCTTTTTTCGTTATATATTTTGTGATAGACCACTTTTGTTTGTTGTTTGTTCTGTGACAGTCCAACTTTGTTTGTTATATATTTTGTGACAGTCCACTTCTGTTCGTGATATATTTTGTGACATTCCAACTTTGTTCGCTATATATTTTGTGACAATCCAGTTTTGTTCGTTATATATTTTGTGACAGTCCATTTTTGTTCGTTATATATTTTGTGACAATCCAACTTTGTTCATTATATAATTTATGACAGTCCACTTTTGTTCGTGATATATTTTGTGACAGTCCACTTTTGTTTACTTTTTCTTTTTACTTCAGTAAGTAGAGTGATGGGTAAAGCACATGATCCATAGTGGAGTTTTGTGTTTAACTTCAAACAACCAATCACTACAGTGATCGATTGAGCCCACGTGATCCATGGTGTAGTTTTGTGTTTAACTTCAAACAACCACAAGAAGCATTTTACCCATTTTTGATTGTTCATTTTTTTCCAAACCTAACACAGATATAAACTTTTGTTTAGAATGTTATTTAATAACGTTTATATATATATATATTCTCGAAAAATAAATAAATTACCGTATGTAGAATAATTGTTGCAATACCCGAAATATGACCAAAGTTTAACCCTGTATATAGTCGTGACACCTGGTGGTCAAGATAGGGTTATTAATCCATAACAGGAAAAGTGTATGTTTGCTGAAAACAAGACAAACTGAGCAATTTGGTAGCTGAGTATTTTTTGAAAAATGTTTAAGAAAAGACCGGATAAAAAACATTCACAAAAATATAAAATAATAATAAAATCAAGTTACTGATGATTAAAACCAGGTGATGTTTTGGACAGTTTGTTTGGTGTGTTACCGATATTGATGTATGTGAAGGTTATAAGCCTATTCTAACTGACATGCTTTAAAAGTAAGTATAAACTATTTATAACATGTAAAGTTATTGAATGAAACATTGTTTCTGAAAAAAAACAAAAAAACAATACGGTTTGTTTGTTTCTTTGATTTTCGTGCCAAGTTACACGAGGGTTATCTACGCCAGCCGTTCCTAATTTAACAGTGTAAGACTAGAGGGAAGGCAACTAGTCATCACCACTCACCGCCAACTCTTGGGCTATTCTTTTACCAACGAATAGTGAGACTGATCGTCACAGTATAACGTCCCCACGACTGAAAGGACGAGCATGGCTGGTATAACAGAGATTCAGATTATGGGTCGAGCGCCCTAGCCACCAGGCCATGCCTGTCTATAATCGACATGCTACTATGATTCGAAAACCTGACACATTCTACCAAGTCAATTAACTTGCTTTGTATGTTTGTTTTAATATTTGGTACAACGCCACTCGAGACCTATTTACGCACAATCTTCTTTAATTCTCAGTTGATAAACGGAAAGAAATATGGCTAGCCAACGTCATCTTACGTCTCTTGGTCTACTGTTGCTTCACCGAAAAGTGGAAAATTAGACTTATGACATGACTAAATGTCCAAAGCGCCGAAAGCGTTTTTGTGGTAATAAGTCGAAACTCATGAATCATCGTATTCACAGTCCTGACAAGCCACGCCTGTTTCAGATGGACTGGTCAATATTTAACTTGAAGAAGAAATGTAAAATAAAATATTTTGAGTTTAAAAAGTCGGCAGAAGATTTAAGTTAGGTATTTCTAAACTGTGTTTATTTGAAAAGGTCCGGCATGGCCCGATTGTCAGGGAGCTCGACTCGTAATCTGAGGATTTCGGGTTCGAGTCCCCGTCATACCAAACATGCTCATCCTTCAGCCGTGGGTGAGTTATAATGTTACGGTCAGTTCCACTATTCGTTAATAAAAAAGTGTAGCCCAAGAGTTGGCGGTGATGAATAGCTGCTTTCCCTCTCGCCTTACACTGCGAAATTAGGGACAGATAGCTTTGCGCGAAATTAAAAACAAATCAAACAAACAATCGTTTAACTGAGTTTGAGCACAAACACTTCGTTCTCCCGGTGGGGTTGCAATAAGTCTGTGGACTTACAACACTAAAATCAGGGGCTCAATTCCCCTCAGTGGACACAGCGGACAATCTAGTATGGCTCTGTAATAAGCACACACACATAGTCCCTTAAACGTATTAAACACTCATAAAAAATCATTCCCTTACGAATCACCGGTAAGAGTACAATCTTCTAACGCTAAAATCCGTGGCTCAATTCCGAGCGAATGATTGAACGCAGATAACTTACAGTGTAGTTTTACGTTAACACAAAATGCCGCATTTAGATCTTTCATGGACATGGACGAAATTTGCAAGTAATAATAAATATTTAACATTAACCAAATATTGTTGGTGGTGGTAAACAAACTAGCGAACTGGTTTATTTTGTCCATGCGTTGTTAATAGGTAGAAGCTTACAAACTGAATTATTAAAAATGCGTTTGATGTTAGGGTTCTAATTAAATAAGTTCGATAAATACTTTTATACCAGAAAAATGTTAAATTTCAAGAAACTGACTAGATCAACTAATGATTTTCAAGGTAAGAACCATCTGAACTTTAACCTTAGTGCTTTTGTTGCGAGGCCCGGCATTGCCAAGCGTGTTAAGACGTGCGATTCCTAATCTGAGGGTCGCGGGTTCGCATCCCCGTCCCACCAAACATGCTCGCCCTTTCACCCGGGGGAGAGTTATAATGCTATGGTCAATCCCACTATTAGGTGGTAAAGAGTAGCTCAAGAGTTGGCGGCGGGTGGTGATGACTAGCTGCCTTCCTTCTAGTCTTACACTGCAAAATTATGGACGGCTAGCACAGATTGCCCTCGTGTAGCTATGCGCGAAATTCAAAACAAGACAAACAAACAATCCTCCACACATTTATAGATGGCAAACAATATTTCTTTGTTTGGCATCATTTTTATTTATTGTAAGTTTTCGTTGTTAGGCATCACTTGGTAACAAACGATTTTTTATTGTTAAGCTTTGTTTGTTTGGGAATTTCGCACAAAGCTACTCTTGGGCTACTCTTTTACCAACGAATAGTGGGATTGTCCGTCACATTATACACTCCCACGGCTGGGAGGGCGAGCATGTTTAGCGCGACGCGGGCGTTACCCGCGTCCCTCGGATTACGAGTCGCACGCCTTACCCGCTAGGCCATGCGGGGCCTTATTGTTACGCACGACATTTTGTGAATGAAAAATATATTTTTATTCTTACTATAAACTTAAATATTTATCGAAGTTCAAATAGAAGATGAAATGTACCGATCATTAGAATTAATTAATTTCGTACTCACTTCTCAACTGTCCTAAATATGGTAATAGTAATACCATTGTATTTTTTATTTGTCAAATATAATTCCAACATATTTTTTGTTAAAAATAAATAAATAAAAAATGTACCTCTTTTGCGCCATCTATTAGTCGAACAGTAAAGCGTGTTTTTTTTTTAATTTCGCGCAAAGCTACTCGAGGGACATCTGCGCTAGCCGTCCCTAATTTAGCAGTGTAAGACTAAAAGAAAGGCAGCTAGTCATCACCACCTACCGCCAACTCTTGGGTACTCTTTTACCAACAACCATTACATAATAAGCCATCCACGGCTGAAAGGGCGAGCATGTTTAATGCGACGGGGATGCGAACCCGCGACCCTCAGATTACGAGTCGCACGCCTTAACACGCTTGGCCATGCCGGGCCCCGACTGTACGCAACTCCTCTCACATAATTTGATCAAATTTCCACAGTGTTTCCCTCATTCGAATCTGTCAAACAAGTTGCAACGTGTAACTTATTTCTCAACAATATTTTAAAATCATTCATTCTTTTTCTCTAAATGTTTGGAATTTTCACTTTAAAAGAAATCTCAAAATGTCGTTAATTTGTTATATCTCTTAGTAGATAACAGATAAATGTGTGCAACTACATATTTTTAGAACAAACTCGACGAGATCTGTTCAAATATCATCTCAAACCCTAATTTTAACACCGGGTTTCGTTAATAATTAATTTTAGTTACATTTTCTCATACAAAGTTTCTTAGATCTTTCTATTCCAATTAGCCTACAAGTTTATTTGCAATAATCGAACATAAAAATGAAGCTCAAAATAACACAGTCCAGTTTCACAAATTATTTTTAGTTCTTGGATTTCAGTACTGCTTCACATAGACGTAGCACGTGACTAAGACACGACCAACACGAAGCGCGTATAAACTTTTATACAAAAGCATTCATTTCAATTAAAACAATTGTGTCTATAACATTGTTTTAATAAAGCTTCGTGTCTTTTAAAATAATAATCCTACGAATGTGTTTAATAAAATTTAATATTGTATGTAATAATTTTTTTTTCTCTCCTTCGCTTCATATACAATATCATGTTTGGCTCTTTAAAGACATCAGTTGTATAGTGTACAAAGCATTGAGTATCTATATATTACAGTCATATAATGTTCATCTATTATTGGATAATAATTCCTGTTTCACTCTGTACTTAAGCTTTCCAAAGTAACACCACATGTGTACAAAGCATTGAGTATCTATATATTACAGTCATATAATGTGCATCTATTATTGGCTAGTAATTTCTGTTTCACTCTGTACTTAAGCTTTCCAAAGGAACACCACATGTTCATAAGAAAACGTAATGATACCATCGTTAACACTGGAATTGTGATATTTTTATCTTGTGTAAAATATAGCAGAAACACTTTTCTGCATCATACACCCATTGTTGTATCCCATTTATTATTCTACAAGAGATTTGGGTACAATATACCAAACTATTTTTGTTGTAGGCTGTTAATAGAATAATAACACGAGAAAGAATCACAAACGAGCCATTTTGAATGGATTTTATTTACCTTGTAAGTCGAACATGCGTCCATTTTTTAATGCTTATAGCTTTAGCAGCCAATAGTAAAGATTTTAAGATGTTGTTTGAACTAAATCTTTGTCATCTAAGGAACCTTTCGTTCGAACGTTCTATTAGTGTTTTGTGAACTCCTTGCAATGCATATTATGATAATGTTATTCTATGACCTAAAGTTAGTTAGACATCTTTACAAAATATAAGCGTTTAACAGTGCTTCTACTGGACAGGCGTCCAGGATTTAGGCTGTGTAGCATTTAGAAAGAAAATATTTGTGTCTTTTTTTTTCTGGGTAAAGATTGTACGTTTGTTCTGAAGTGTTGTATTTGTTTCATGTAATTGACATTACAGCTCGCTTCATCCTTAAAAAAATCGATTCGCATACAGAGGAATGGCGTCTAGTGGTAATGTTAGCTTAGATCCAATAGTTTCAACTTCCAAACTTGCTCGTGATAAGGAGACAGCCAAACTGATTTGTCTTTTGATGGTTTTCTTTCAAATTCCTCCCTTTGTCGATACAAAAATACATTAAAAATCTCTGATCTATATTGTTTTCAGTATTTCAGTTAGAGGTTTCATGTCTTGTGCTATTTTAGCTTTCTGAGTTAAAACCCTATTTTTGAGCGTTTTTTAGGTTGAGCTAAAATTCTACAAAAAGTTTTTCGAAACAAATTTGTAGATTTAGCAACACTATCGGAAGTTTTTGACTCACATACTACACAGTAGTAGATATATTCTTTTGGATGGACGTGTGGTGTTGTGTTGTTGACTTAACCATCTTGGCTAAGAACAAGCATAGTTTATTGTGTTTTTGGCTATTTGTTCCACTTTTTTGTTTTTAGAGTACCTACGAAGGCCTTGACCTTGGTGTTAGTGGGATAATTCTTATAAGCTTGACCTATGGTGCTCTGCTGATTTTAGTGCAACTCGCTTACAGTAACGCTGGACACATCGTACTGTACGTTCTAGCTGAGACCCAGACTCAATCGACCAAAGTGCCACCGAGCTGTTTCTGAAGCTAATTCTTCAATCTTCAATATCTCTTTCACTTCTTTGAATGTTATAGACTAACATAGTAGTGCAAGTATAACATTTCTCTGGTAGAGCTTGTTGTACATCGTTAGCAGATAAGAACAGTTTTGTATCATCAGATTTCTTATAAATGTCGTGTACAGTCACGTTCGTAAGACCATTGGAATCTTGTGGGAATAACATGGTATATAGAATCCATAATACAGTCAGTCAGAACGTAAGCCTGAAACGTGATGCCTTCCGTCAAACTTCTTCTTTTGAAAAGTTTGATGTCGGTGTGGCTTCGATACCAAAGAATTGTCTAATTGAATATCCATTGTTCCCACGCCATGTTGGGGTGCTATAACAACATCTTGCTTTAAAACTTGAATTCTTCTGTGACCTGCGTCGTTTCTTCGATGTCACGAAATCCAAGGAACTCTCATAGGTATTGCTAGACATTTCATCTTAATCATTCTCTAACGAAATAATGTAATGATACCTTCCGCTTTTCCTTCTTTCTTTGTGTCTTTAATTTGCTCTGCATTTTTTCTCCACCTACTTTTCGCGCCATTTTGGCCTCTGGGTTTAAACTGTTTCACACACACTGACATCTAGGACATTTCCACAAGTACCTCACATATACACTTTACACTTACAAGTTGTTTATTTCTTTGCCTGTGTTAACGTTCCTTTATCAATACGAGATCAGTACACTTACTCGTTGAATGTCGATATCTGTTTTGTGGCCAACAGTGGATCCAGTTTTCACAAAAGGTGTGGCAACCACCTGCTTTTGACCAATCGGGTTTTGATATAAGCGTTAGATAATACACGGCCCGGCATGGCCAAGCGTGTTAAGGCGTGCGACTCGTAATCTGAGGGTCGCGGGTTCGCATCCCCGTCGCACCAAACATGCTCGCCCTTTCAGCCGTGGAAGCGTTATTTTGTGACAGTCAATCCCACTATTCGTTTGTAAAAGAGTAGCCCAAGAGTTGGCGGTGGGTGGTGATGACTAGCTGCCTTCCCTCTAGTCTTACACTGATAAATTAGGGACGGCTAGCACAGATAGCCCTCGAGTAGCTTTGTGCGAAATTCAAAAACAAACAAACAAAAGACAATAAACAAATGATCTGGAATGACTTGAAAAAAATAGATTTTGCAAAATCTTGGGCCGGTGAAAGTTCCGTTAAATCAAAAGTTGAAATTCTGCTATATTGGAAAAGTAGGTGGAAATGCATACCTAAAAAAATAGAGGTTATTATTCAAATGTTATACCACTAAAAATCAAGAAACCGTACTTTATTGATTCTTTACTATATTATGATATATAATTGTGATGAAATACTAAGAATCGCCTTCCTTCCTGCGCTATTTCTTTACAATTTGTTTTAAAAATAATTCGGAATCGACTCCCTCATCCCGGGTTATATTTTTCTGTTTTATTGTAGTATTGTTATACAAAAATAATGGACCAATAATCTTGTATTATATTGTTGTTTCTTTATAATATAGCAACACCAAAGAAATTAAGAATCCATACCCTCATTACATTTTATTTTTTATCGTAATATTGTTTTACAAAAAATAAATAAAAATATACCATTCATACCTTGTCAATTTTTTTCTGTTTCTGTTCACGTATTTTCAGGACAGACAACAGCTGAGTATTATTACGTTTATAAAATACAGCGAGCGATATGTCGTGCTCTTGTTCCAACAGCGTAGATCGATGTCCTGGTTCAGCTTCTATTCTGTTAGACGGTAGGTGAAACCCTAGCGATCTCAAGCTACATCCAGCTGTCACACCAATTGTCTTTTCTTTGGACTGTCTTCCATTTACTGGTTTTGCTAACATAGTTAGCTGAAGAAACGGGCCTTAATTTAGGTATTTTCAAAATTTAACAACGCTACGGGTAAAACACACAGGTTATTATAAAATTTTGTGATGTTGCGTTACTGTGTCTCCTTAACAATTAACCAAGTGGGGAATTACAGCCAAGAATTATGATTTTTTTTGTACACCAGAAATACCAAGCGTGGTGCTCTGCGTTTATTCGTTCGATTTTTATTGCTCATCGCGATCTCTACCAACCTACTCTCAAATCTAATTATACGCCCAACGTAGCGCATCGTCCGTTATATATATATATATAATTTCTAATAAACAAAAGCAAGCCAACTCCTAAACGCTGCACAAACTAAAAGGATCCCCAGGGTATAGTTTATAATGTGAGATATAAAACAAACTCCAGATTTTAAGGGTAGTCGTTTGTAAGTAGTACCCACAACGCGATGGAAATACACCGTCTGTTAGTCTTAACACCCGTTCGCAAGTCTCACATGAAAAAATACGTAAATAGAAATAATAAAATACTCAAAAGAAATATAAATTAGGTTTGGTTTGTTTTGAATTTCGCGCAAAGTTACACGAGGGCTATCTGTGCTAGCCTTCCCTTAATTAGCAGTGTAAGACTAGAGGGATGGCAGCTAGTCATCACCACTCACCGACAACTCTTGGGATACTCTTTAACAAACGAATAGTCGGATTGACTGTCACAAAATAACGCTTCCACGGCTGAAAGGGCGAGCATGTTTGGTGTGACGGGGATTCGAACCCCCGACCCTCAGATTACGAGTCGAGTAATCGACTTTCGCACTTAACAAAAACCAAAACATTTCTGTTTCACAGACATCAACTTTTAGCCTTACTGATAACTTGTATTTTACAAGTTTGTTTACTAATTTATTATTTCACATAATTATTTTAGAAATCTTACTTATAAATTGTGTTTTACACAATTACTTATTACGTTTACTTGTAACTTATGCATTACACAACTGTTTATGAAAATTAGTTGTAACTTAATTTTCATACGACTATTTGTTAATCTTACTAATACATGCTTTACACGATTATTTATGAACGACACTAACAATTTGTTTCATGAATAATTAGTTAAAAACATAAATATAATTTTTTTAATTTTTATATGATTTCTCTCACTGATCTGTAACCAATGAATCTATTTGTGACTAGCTCAGATCTTTATTTAACTCGTGATGTTTTAAAGTATCTGATTATTAACAACATGATTGTGAGATAACATTTTGTATTTCTTCTAAGAAGAGTACTTCGAGTCCTATGACATTACGTTTTATTTAACAACTGTGAATCTTTTTCCTCTATCTCGAGAATAGAGAAACAGGATTTTATATGTGTTTTATAAAAGACACGTGCAACGTCATTGCTCATTTTTTCACACTTCACAAACCTTTGAATTCTTCTTGTTATTTAGGTAGTTCCTGCGGAAAAGAGATTTAGTTCAAAATTTGTCACCCATAAACACTGATGTAACGCAAATGAAAAGGAGAAATACTATTCATAAAAAATAACAACAAAAAACCTTGTTCAACCGATCATACAGGGTGTCCCAAAATAACGTTTACACTCTTTGACTGTGTATAGCTATTAAACCGTTTCTTTTGTTTCAGATTTGACTTGTGTCCAAGGATGGCGGATAATCAGCTTACAATCGAGCACAAAATATTCATTCTCAAAACTTTTTGGAAAGTCAAAAACAAAGCTGAAGTGCAAAGACGTTTTATTAGAAAGTTCCATATGGATGCGCCATCTCGCCCCAGCATTTCACACATCATCGCCAAGTTTGATGAACACGGAACTCTCCACCATATGAGAAAGGGTCGCTCCGGTCAAAAAAGATCATCAACAAGCCCAACAAGAGAGCAAGAGATCATGGATAATGTTCTGAATTCTCCAAGAAAATCAGTGCGCCAACTGTCTCGTGAAACAGGTATCCCTAAATCCAGCGTTCATCGCATTTTGAAGCGTTCCCAATTCAAAAGTTTCATCCCATCGCTTGTTCACGCTCTAAATGAAGATGACCCTGATCGAAGGGTTGAGTTCTGTGAATGGTATCTTGCTAGATGTGCAGGCGATGATGAATTTCCACTCAAAATTGTTTGGAGTAACGAAGCAACGTTTAAGCTGAATGGCTCAATAAATCGACACAACTGCACTTACTGGGCAACAGAAAATCCACATGTTACAGAGGAACATCACTTGAATTTGCCTGGAGTGCCTGTGTGGTGTGGTCTGTCCGCTAGGGGACTCATCGGACCATTCTTTTTGCGAGACACCGTAACAGGATTGAATTATCTCAACATGCTACAAGAGTTTGCCATGCCACGCATCCAAGAACAATTTGGAGAAAAAGAGTGTTTCTTCCAGCAGGATGGCGCTCCTCCCCACTTCCATCGCGACGTGAGAGCTTATCTGGATGCATCTATGCCAGACAGATGGATTGGACGAAGAGGAAGTGTAGAATTTTCTGCTAGATCACCAGATTTGACACCCATGGATTTCTTTTTGTGGGGGTTTCTAAAAGACAAAGTTTACAGCACAAAAAGGGCAACAATTGACGAATTGAGAGTTGCAATTGAAGAACAATGTGCTTTAATAGCAGATGAGATGGTGTTTCATGTGTGCACTTCCATTTCTTCCCGTTATGAGATGTGTCTGGAGCAGAACGGATTTCAGTTTGAACACCTGAAGTGAAGCAAGCAAATTGTGACATTTTACAATTTCAACCAAGGAGAGTTTTCCCTGGGAAGAATTTTATTTGTTACTTTTTCTAATGATTTCAGTATTAAATCTTTAAATAAATCCTTTGGCTATCATATGTATCTTGTTTCATTGTTAAACTCAATAAACAAGGCAAGTTATAATGATCCAAAGAGTGTAAACGTTATCTTGGGACACCCTGTATTTATTTATAAAACATTGTTACCTTATTCCATGGGTTTGTTGACAAATATCCAACCAGACAGCCTCTCAGCTATTCTTGTTGTGACTGACAAAGACCATAGAGTTCTCCTTCTGATGTTCTAATTAAAATTAGAACCGGCCCGTCATGACCAGGTGGTTGAGGCACTTGACTTATAATCCGAGGGATGTGGGTTCGAATCCCCCTCACACTAAACATGCTCGCCCTTTCAACCGTGGAGGTGTTATAATGTAACGGCCAATCCCACTATTAGTTGGTAAAAGAGTAGCCCAAGAGTTGGCGGTGGGTGGCGACGACATTGCCAAATTAGGGACAGCTAGCACAGATAGCTCTCGTGTAGCTTTGCGAGAAATTCAAACCAAACCAAACTAGAACTTGTATTCGCCAGATTACAGTGCCCTCTATAGTTAGCTTCGTTTTCTCATCTTACGGTGTTTTGTTATTTATCTCCATTAGCTCATTTTCCCCCTAAATACACGTTTTATTTCAATATACTTTACAACTTTGTTAGCTTCATTCTCTAATTTTTGAAATTTTTAATTGCGTAATCCAATTTGTTTTGTCTTGTAATAAATTAAACAACTTCTTTCAGGAATGAAAGTTTACATAAATAAGAAGAGAAAACCAACTTGAATGTTTACCTCAGGCGATTTTTACTTTTAATTGTTGAAATTAGCAGTCATCACATAAGACTGGTAATAAAATCGATACTAAACTTCCTACTTCGTCCTGTTCATTTCTAATATACACTTCTCTGCTTTCTTTTCTTGTTCTCTACACTCTGTTCGTAAACAAATGGTTCTTCTTCTCCATATTAGAAGAAAAACACAAAAAATATTGATCTAAGTTGTTGTTTACCTTGCCTTGCGAAAGGAACGTTTGGTATATTCATATTATACGCCCCCAGTGGCTCAGCGATAAGGCTGATGGATTGTAACTCTAAAAATCAGGTTTAAATACTCGTACTGGACGCAGTAGGGGTAGATTATTGTGAAGGTTTTCGCTTAACAACCAACAAAACTAAGCGATTTCATTTGTATTACTTGTTCAATGGAGTGTTTGTAGTTATGTTTTCGTAGAAAGTAAGTGAACGTAGTCAAAGGTTTAAAACAACGGGAGCAGAGATGCCAACTATTTCAAATGACTGAGCGTAATGATTGTAGATAGAGCCCTTTATCATTTGCGGCTACTAGGCCTGACCAATGTCTCTAAGCTGTTTATTATTTTATTATTATTTTCACTATTATTATTTAGTACTGCTATAGATTGCTCATATATGACTGTGTTTTGTGTATTTAATAAATGAATTAAAATAATTCTTTTGAAATTCTTTTTTCATATTCTGAATTCTTACTCATAAATGTCGTTATCTGCATCGTTTTCGTCATCGCCTCAGCCTTTTGTTGGTGAGATGCTGATTTTGTATGTCTGGAACAATCGTTTATCCTGCCATGCGCCACAGAAACATCTATGTGACAAACTGTACAATGCGCATGACTGTCACTGACTTTTGATGCAATGATCGGATATTTTGCATTATACTCTTTCCTAAATTTTTAATTTACAGTTTTAGTTCTTTTAGATTTGCCAGAAACAAGACAATCTGGTGAACGAGGTCTCTTTTTTCCAACTTGTGAACGATCGCATTGGTGTTTCTATGCCGCTTAGAAAACGGGAAATACCCATCTACGCGAGCGCTGATTGGCTGACAAGCACTGATGACGTAACTACGTAAATACGTACCCAGTATGGAGAAGCACCACACTCAAACTATTGGTAGACGTCGGAGATACAAATATTTTTTATTATTTCAAGCACAAACATGATTATCGCAAGTAGCCATTTGGACTATGTCTTTTATTTATTATCAAAATTTATTTGTATCTCACTAGAAATTTTCTTTTCACCCCTTTCAAGCCCTGGTGGAACAATTTATCACTTTATTATATAGGCCTATATAATTATAATAATTTGGCAGTTGCAACAAGTAATATTTGTCTGTATGAGCGCATAGTCGTAATGTATACACCAAAATCGTAATGATTACGCTCAAATCGTAATGGTTGGCAACTCTGCGGAAGTAGAAACTTTTAGTAAGTAATGAAAAATACAACAAAGATGGTTCAATTTGCTGATACATTCTATAGTAACCAAATTACAATAATCAGTCGATTTAGTTCTATGTTTTAAGTAGGAGTTTTTCTTTTAAAGTTATAGTACATTTTCGATTAAATTCTTTCAATATCTATGTTGAGTAAAATAAAATAGACTTCTTTTTTGTTTCACGTATGCCCTATTTTAATTACGAGTTTCACAGACAGTAAGACATGTAAAGAAATGTTAGGGTATTTACACCAGTTTAATACTTATGATTTTTTTTTTAATTTCGCGCAAAGCTACACGAGGGCTATCTGCGCTAGCCGTCCCTAATCTAGCAGTGTAAGACTAGAGGGAAGGCAGCTGCCATCATCACCACCCACCGACAACTCTTGAACTACCCTTTCACCAACGTATAGTGGGATTGACCATCATATTAAAACGTCTCTACGGCTGGGATGCCGAGCATGTTTGGCGCGACTGGGATTCGAACCCGTGACCCTCGGATTACGAGTCGAACGTCTTAACACTCTTGGCCATGCCGGGCCGAACTTAAGATTCAAAGTAATCTCTTGTCGCATTCAGAGTTTAATTTCTGATGAAGATTTAGGCAATTTCCTTTAGAAGTTAACGTTTGTCTTACTGTTTTTCATTCCATCACTTTGTTAGCTCATAAAATAGGCAAAGCGAAAGTTATGATTAACGGAGTTAGTTTTCGACAGGTTACTATTTTCTGTATACAACGATTAAACATATAATTGTAATAAATGCATAGTTATCTGTTTATTCAGTTTTCTTGTATTCTTTTCAAGGCTTCTAATGCCAAAATTTGGAGGTTTGATCCATGTGGCAGCAGCACACATAGTCCATTGTGCAACTGGACGGTCTGACCGACCAAACAATAAACGCTGGAAGACATGTTTTTGATAAATGTTTCCTAGATTATCCCGTTAAGCTGTTAATTTTTGCGACTAATATTACGTTTTTCTTCATGGGTTTAGGCTCAGATATTCATTACATATACATGTATATAACAGTTGAAAAATCGCAGGTCGTTTTCTAGAGCAGTCGAATAGAACTTTCTCGCTTGTGTAATTTTTTCTTTTTATGTATTTAAATTTTTATCTAACAAAAGTAATTTTAAGATTTTCATTGATTATAGTTTTAAAACCTTCATTGCGCAGACACAAGAGTCATTACCATAATAGACATGACTTCTCTTGCACGAATGATGTGGACTGAAACAGTTATGTGTTTCGGTTGTCGGCATCCTGAACTGAATATGTTAAAAAACTGTTCAGACTTGCAACCACTGGACTTTTACTAATTTATACTCACAACGCTGCTCATTAACGTTGTCAGTCGCAACCGCGAAGGAAGGAAAGCAGGTGATATCGTATTACCATAAAATGTTTCTTTAAATACCAGCTTGGAAGAGAAGGCAAGTTGTCAACTGTATGTTTTTTGTGCTATCGATTGTTCTTGGCTAAATTATTTTAAAAAATATCATTGAAAATACGTTAGATATTACATAAATGACAATTCTATATTTATGTAAAATCACTGTCGTAATTATATTACACCCATCAGGTCATGTCTACATATGTTCAACCTTAAACTTTGGAATTACACATATAGTCCCATATATTCCAATGCTTGTTAATTGGATAATATAGCTAGTATGTATTTAAAATTAATACACTCACTAATAATACAGAGTGAATACACCACATAAATGATACGATTAAGTAAGGCTAACACTAGGTGGTTGATTGCTATACTTATAGAAAATATATTGTAATCCAACCTGAACGTATAATATACATCAAAGTAATGAAGAAGTGTTACAAACTTTCAAGTGAGACTGTTGTATGTTGTTATCATTTTCAGTGTGGTGTCTTCGATTTCGCCCCCTCCCCAATATATCAATTCATTATCAGAATTTTAATTATAGTACATGCAAAGCAGACTGGCTAAGATACATAACCTTACTGAACGAATTCCAAACTGTCGCAACTAGTGACTCGAAACCGTTTCATCATCATTCACCACTAGATTTCATCAAGGAACATAGGGCTACAATCACTTGCGGATTCTTCAACAGGTATTTAAGTGAGTAGATTGTTAGCCCACTGCACCGAGCCGTCCCTAATTTAGTAGTGTAAGACTAGAGGGAAGACAGCTAGTCATCACCACCCACCGCCAACTCTTGGGCTACTCTTTTACCAACGAATAGTGGGATTGACTGTCACATTATAACGCCTCCACGGCTGGAAGGGCGAGCATGTTTGGCGCCACGCGGGCGCGAACCCGCGACCCTCGGATTACGAGTCGCACGCCTTAACGCGCTTGGCCATGCCGGGCATCGAAACCGTTTAATGCTAACTAATATTGTCACACAATAAGCTAAGTGTATTGCAGTAGTAATAACACTATCTTTAAATAAATACTACAACACATGGAAATTACATATAATAAAATTATTTTGATAATAACATATGTTGGCCTCTTACTGCATCATACACAGCTGTTATTAGTGTTACACTATCGAATATGGTAAATGGTAAACGTGTTATATGTGAGGGTTGTACACCGTTTACGTCTAGTTACTACAACCCTTTTTAAAGCCATACCCGTTCATATGTCATGTGTACCATTGTGTATCGGGTTATACGATTCTTCGTTTAATGTGTTTTGTACTGCACATGACAAACAGTTCCGTGTATCGCAACACATTCATTTCACTAATTTCTGTCAAGGGCATTAGATAGAAATTACCCTAATTAATACATTTATTACAGACTAGTTAAATGATATTTATGTGTAAAGTTTAGAATTAGGTTGCCTCTTGCTACTATTAAAGTATATATTAACTGCAGAGAGACGCTTAAGTATATTTTTATCATTTATGATATAACGAGACAGTGACGTCAATAATTAGTTTGTATTTGGATTTTTCATAAAATAATCGCTTAAGTAATGTAAGAATCTATCGCCTATTGTCTGCACATTTGCATATTTGTGTAAGAAATTTGAACTTGTGCTTATTGGTTCTTTATGTGTTACAGCGAGTATCGAGTGGTGTATTTGTTGTAATTATCCTTTGGTCACGAACGATGGGGCGTTCATCCATGCTGGGATGTAATATTCGGTTAATGGTCGTATATATTCTTTGTATATTTTAAGAATGTTTTGTGGCTTCCTAATAACATAGTTCGCTCGTATATACATTTTAGTTCGAATCTGGTTAATACTGTTGTTTTTTACCAATTTAATTTAGAACCATATCCAAAAATTTAGGTGGATTCTTAGCAATTTTATTCTTTTCGAAAATAAATTATATTTGCATTTTCGGGACATTGATTTTATTTCTGTGTTCTTGGCAATACTCTAATATTGGACTTAATACGGATTGTATATTTGTAGCTGCTATGGACATTATGAGGGAACTCTTTCAAATTGCCACGTCCTCTGCAAATGGCAAACTTAGGTAGAAATTTGTGTCTTTTAATGGCATATCGCATATGTCCGTAAAGAATAAAACTGGGTTAATCAACCTGGGAATACCTACTTTTTGAGTAAAGTACTCTGAGTTGGTGCTCCCCCCTCCCAAATTCTACATATTCTGTTATCCAGATATGAAAACAACGTTTCTCTTTTACTTCAATTCAAACATGGTGCTCTAAGGCACTGAATATGACGACGTCTTGCGTACTCCAGCTTACACAAACAATCTGAATTACATTCATTTTGCATGTTGCCATTTGTATTTCCACCTAATAATTGCGACAAGGTACTTTTTGGCTCAGTCAGGATATGAACACACCGCTGCATAAAATCGTTTAAATTTGGTAATCTCCTCAATATAGTTAAGTATTAATTTATTCCACACACAGGTTTTAAAGTATACATCTTTCTTGGATGGACTGTGCAGATGATTGTAGTTAGTTGTTTGTTTTTGGAACTAAATACTCAATTATATTGGCTTAGTAATGCACAGTTTGGAAAACATTTGACACGTTTTAAATGTGGCATAATCCCGTGAAGAATCATATATACCACGTACAATAAAAATAAAACAATCCTCTAAAACGTCTGTTATATTTGTATTTTTCAATGTGTGAAGAGAGTCCAGGAGTCTTGCAAACAATTAGTACTATAGTCTAGTCTGGTTATTCAGATTTGAAGTTCAATTTCAGCTGTTTGCAAAGCACTTATAATCCATTGTGCAGATTTATGCTTAAAAAGAAATAAAATGAATGATACTGTCAAAAAAAATTCTGGCTTTTTAGAAGTTTTCACAAGATAACTATAAACAGTTGGGTTCGTGAACATCTTCAAAAGACGAATTATTTAACAGTACTCATCGCTTGTTATAAAATTTGTTAGTAAGCTCGTGGCTGCTTTAAAAATATTCCCATTCATGGAAGAAGTCCTGGGTTCAGAAAATGTTTACGAAGTCTAGGGTTTTGCGAAATATTTGATTGGCTGCTTCAGTACATTAGCTCCCTCCATGAGAATCCATGTTTTATTTCCCCTAGTGGGCAGAGCACAGATAGCAGCTCGTTGTGTTGCTTTGTGCTTAACTTTAAACAAGCAAATCAACATATTAATAAAATAATGTATAATTGGAAAATATTTTATTTTTAAGGGAAAGTTTTAAATAAAATTATCTGTGAAAGGAGAAAATCAATAGGTTATACATACACAATAAAACCGATAAAGATTGACGTATAAGGCTCATAATATCAATAAATTGATATTATTACTAACTGTGTCTGTCGAGACACTTTCACATTCGTTTTTTGGTAATGCTCAATGTACGCATCATCGCTTAGCAACAAAACTATCACGTGATTGTTAACACTCCTACGAAAAGTGGGGCCTAATTGGCCCCAGAGCAACTTGAAAGGTTATTAATATTAGGCTAATAATTTTGTATTTAAATGAAATTGCCATTTAAATCCATTAATGAATGGATTAACGAGATTTCCACTGTCCCTATCTACTATCTAGCGAAACCACAGCCAGGAGAACGGGCTTGGAGATATCAGGACTAGAAACGTCTTTTCGTAGGAGTGTTAATAACGGCCCCGCATGGCCAAGCGTGTTAAGGCGTGCGACTCGTAATCTGAGGGTCGCGGGTTCGCATTCCCGTCACATCAAAACATGCCCGCATTGTCAGCCGCGAGATCGCTATAATGTAACGATAAATCCCATTATTTATTGATAAAAGAGTAGCCCAAGAGTTGGCGGAGGGTGGTGATGACCAGCTGCCTTCCCTCTTGTCTTACACTGCTAAATTAGGGACGGCTAGCACAGATAGCCCTCGAGTAGCTTTGTGCGAAATTCAAAAACAAACAAATACTGATTGTTAATAAAGTATAAAATACCATTAGATTACTCGTTTGGAGTAAATATAAGTTCCAACAGTCAAAACTAGAATATTTATAACCTAAATTTAAGGAACTGTTTTGGAACACACAACTTATTAAATTATTTTTGTTTACCAAACGTAGACAGATACAAAACATTTAGCAAGAAATTATATTTTAGTGACTCATTACAACTGTGATAATATCTGTGTAAACCGCTCACTGTAGTAACTTCGGTGTTTTTATTATAAGTCATCTGTAGTTAGTGTTTTTTATGACTTCGGTGATATAAAAGTAGAATAGTTTAATTCAGAATTTTTATGACATTAGACATAGCTAACAAGTAAAGTAAAATTTACCAAGCTGTGTTTCAGCTAAGTCTTACGTTACATTTATGTCTTAGACCTAAAACGTTTTAAGTGGTGAATAAATGATAATTAATAAATATTGTTTGATATTTTAACACATATTATCTACTTGGTCGTATAACGTAAAGCAAAATAAATGTGTAGTGGTACCAAATATAATTTATCCATTTTTACTGTATATTGTTTGTATATTTGTTTTGAATTTCGCGTAAAGCCACTTGAGGGCTACCTGCGCTAGCCGTCCCTAATTTAGCAGTGTGAGACTAGAGAGAAGGCAGCTAGTCATCACCATCCACCGTTCATTCTTGAGCTACTCTCTTACCAACGAATAGTGGGATTGGCCGTCACATTATAACGCCCCCACGGCTGAAAGGGCGAGCATGTTTGGTGCGAAGGGGATTCGAACCCGCGGCCCTCTAATTACGAGTTGAGTGCCTTTACCAATCTAGCCATATCGGGCCGTTTTACAGTCGAAAGAATTGTATTTGTGTCGGAATGTCCGCAGCATGTTTTCTACTATCTGAACAGCAGAATACAGTGAAATGGTCCAAGAGTGTTATTTGAGTCTCTTTCAAATTTTTCATTGTGTATCTAATAATTTGTTTAGCAAATATCTAATTATTTGCTTAGCAAGTGTCTAATAACTTCTTAGTAACATGTAATCTTTTATTCATCAAGTGACGGTTTTAGTAGATATTTAATAGTTTGTTTATTATACACTCAATTGTTCCAATCATTCGTTCAGTAAATAACCAATCAACTGTTTAGTGAATTTCTAATAAATAAGTTTGGCAGGTTTCTAATAATTTATTGATTTTGTTTATCATCAACTGTTTAGTAAATATCTAGTCAATGTTTATTATATATTTAATATATTTATTATATGTATATATTTACATAGCACATGTCTAATCATTTCTTTAGAAAGCGTCTGATATGTCGTTAGGTTAGAACCGAATAGTTTGTTTACTGCCTATTAAGTTATTTGTTCAGTAAGTATTTAGTCATATGTGGTGTCAAGTAATTCGCTTAACAAGTATTTAATTTGTATTTGTACGTATCTAACAATTCGTTTACTACATTTCAAAGTTATCATTTAGTAAGCTTGTAGTATCTTTTCAGTGTTGTGTATTAATTTGTTTGGTTAGTATGTAATAAATTCGAAGTAATTTCCAATAATTTTAGTAAGAATAGTCAAGCACAAAACTACACATTGGGTTATCTGTGCTCTACCCAACAACGGGTATTGAAACCCCGTTTGTAGTGTTGTAAATCCGTAGACATAAGACTGTGCTACTGAGAGAGGAAGGCGTAATAATTTAGAATGGTATTTAGTAATTTCTTTAGTAAGCACATAATAAGTTACAGCCTTTTGTTTGTTTCTAATTTCATGCAAAGCTACAATCTACACTAATCGTCCCTAATTTAGCAGTGTAAGGCTAGAGGGAAGGTATCGCGTCATCGCTACCAATCGCTAACTTTTGGGCTACTCTCTTACCAACGAATAGTGGGATTGACCGTAACATTATAAGGTCCACACGGCTGAAAGAGCGAGCATGTTTGATGTGACATGTATTCTAGCCCGCAACCCTCAGATTACGATTCGATCACTGTGACCATCTGGCCGTGCTAGAACCTTACAGTGCTATTTAACCATTCCTTTGGTAAGCATGCAATAGTTTACATTCGTATTTAAGTGTTTCTTTCGCAAATATCTAATAACTTGTTTGTAAACTCACTGTCTGTAATAACTGTATACTAACTATCTGTAATTTCTTGAGTATAACTTAATTTTTATACAGTTGTCTGTTCAGTTATAACCCAATTTTTAACATTTTATCCAACATTTCTTTACTAAATCTATAACCATTTATTTAGTAAATATTTGATAGTTTCATTGGTATGTATCCAGTATCTTCTTCAGTAAATGTGGTACTATTTGTTTAGTAATTGTCTAATAGTTTATTTGTAAGTTTTGTTTAGTATTTTTACATCTTAATTAGTCAGTTTCTGGACAGTCGTTCATCTTGTAAACGTTTAGGTAAAGGTAAAATTCAGAGTTTTAAAAACAGCATGTAGTGTTTCCTAATAAAAAAAATTTAACAGTCTTATAAGAAGGACTTACATATAATATCACATAACACGATTGTTAGTAATATATTTGTAACTGTCATGCTATATGAAATATGTTATTGTTATTCAATAAAATGTGCTCAGTGTGAGTCGATAGTTAATAACGTTCAACAACTCTCGTTTAAAACAGTTAAGTCTCAAGAACAGATGTTGTCAACATCACAGACTATTGTGTTACTAGCATTCCCGTGACAGCCGTAATTTTATTGTGAGAATGTTTGAAGAGTGGTTTATCTGTGGTTCTTTGTTATGTCTAAAACCATGCCATCTGACTGCGAAAGTATATACATGAACTTTTTTTTTCTACGATTCATAAATTTGGCTGAATTATGCTTTATAAAGATCACTCGTTTCAAAACTTGTTATTTCGTTATTTAAAGAATACCAATTTGGGCAACTACTTAGTTACGTCTGGATAAGATGCAATAAATCTATTAAAAATGGAGAAGCTCCTAATATATAAAGTAAAATAAGTAAAGTTGTCCATTAGTTTGAAGTCTTGTAATAAGGGCAAAATACGAAACAGCTGGAGCAGTTTTGTCACGCCCGACGGGTGTGTGACAGAAGTGTCAATGGAAAAGAAAAAAAGATTTAATCGTGTTACCATGACAGCCTTAACACGACAAAACGCTTGAATAGAAAGAAATTTGCTAGAAGGTTCAGTGTCAGAATGTTAACCAACGTCCTTAGCAGTTATGAGCGTTAAAACAGCTTGGCTACCACCTAATGGATTTACTGTGTTATGTGAGGTGTCTAATATGTTTTTCTTGTGTTCCAAGTGACGTCATTTCTATGTTTCAAATTTTATTTCAAAGCGATGTTGATAATTCTTTCCTGATGAACGAAGACGTTGAATAAAAAAGTTAGTGTTGTTTTTAGAAACAATAATTTTGATTTTACTCATACTTAAGCCTTATTTTAAATTTTAAACATGTTTAAAAATCACCCTAAGAAGTGGTTTTTTGTTCAGTTATTTCGGGTTTCGACTACCCGTAGTTGGCAGAGTGTAGCTTTGTGTGTTTAACATAAATAGCAAACAAACAATCAATCATTTAACAATTTCGTGCAAAGTTACTCGAGAGCTATTTGTATATAGCCCTCCTTAAATTGATCAGAAGGAGGGTAAGTAGTCAGTAACACTCGTCGTCAACTCTTGGGCTATTCATTTATGATTAAATAGTGGGATTTAACTGTTACTCTTATATCGCACCTACAGCTCATAATTTGAGAAATACTCGGATTTACAGTCTGTACATGCTAACACTAGGCTAAGCCCTACATACATAGCCTGCTAAAGCCATTTCTCATAACATTTTACACGAGTTTATTACGAGACGTTTCTATTTAATGTAAATAAAACAACAAGCTATGTCCCAGAATGTTAACTTAATTAGCTTAATGTTTCACTATTACAGCTTTCTTGGGACCTATCGGCATCCTACAAGTTCACTAATTCAGTCATTCGTAAATCGAATATCAATGTACGTTTGTAGATCATATTAAAATATTAAACGTTGTCAAACTTAAAATATCAAATTGCCGAACCAAATAAACAGTAAATAAGCAATAGATATAATTCAAGAGAAATCTATTCAAATAATAGGATTTAGAATAGAATACATTACGTATATAAAATACATTTTCATACTTGTATCTATATGTATTATTTCATTCCATAATATCAGTAGATCCATAGTCAAAAAATGTGAAAATCTTTAAGAACTTTTGTAGTCGAAATTTAAACGTATTGAAATCTTAAAAGTACATACAATTACAATTTATGCACTAGAAGCCAACATTTATATTTACTTATTTCATTTTTACTTTTCTCCATTAAATTGGATTATTTAATTTTTTAGTTACGAAAACTGTTACACTTGGATAAGATCTTGTCATTTGATAAGATGGTAGTTGGTAATTCACGTGCTTTATTGTAATGTTCAATAATAACATTGAAACTGTTACACTTGGATAAGATCTTGTCATTTGATAAGATGGTAGTTGGTAATTCACGTGCTTTATTGTAATGTTCAATAATAACATTGAAACTGTTACACTTGGATAAGATCTTGTCATTTGATAAGATGGTAGTTGGTAATTCACGTGCTTTATTGTAACGTTCAATAATAACATTGCTACCATCGAGGATTGGGTGTCACGCACGTGTTCAGATATTCTATCATGAAGAAGTCGGGCAGTTTCTCCTATATATATGTGTTAGAGCATCTGCTACAAGTTACTCCATAAACAACGTTTTTACAATGGCGCCGATCATGTAGTCCATATTTAGGGGCTTTACATTTCTTATTTTTCAACGGAAAACGAAAAAAACAACTCGAATCAAAGTGTCTCTATTGATTACACATTTAACGATACATCTTTGTCTTTTCCGATATGCCTTGATTAACTGGATTAGTGAACTCGATATCTCCTGACAAAACTAATAAAAAAATATTGAGCTAATAAAGTATGGAAACGTTTAGACACCTACAGAACTAAACCTTTGTAATAAAGTATGGAAACGTTTAGACACCTACAGAACTAAACCTTTGTAAGATTATGAAAATTAACTTTTATTTCTCACTTATTCGAAACATCAGTGGAAAGTTCTTTAAAATGTTTCGTGTAATAACAATTCTTGCAATTCACTTATAGCGATGCTGATGACGAAAGCAGGATTCCATTGTGTTTAAATAATCAAAATTTCTCTCATATAAATAACCTTGGATTGCATTCACTAATCTGGGTAAATAGCCTTGGATTGTCCTCTTCCAATTACGGGTAAAGAGTCTTAGATTGCATCTTCCAATCCTGGGTAAATACACATATTTACAATTCAAATGTTCGAAATGACGGCGAGACGGATAATAAAATTATTTTAATAAATACATGTTACGTGGTTGTAACATACAGACAAATTAACGTGAATGACATGATTGTACATACAAACTAATGTACAAATCTTTGTTTTGTTAAGTTGAAATGTCCATTCTTCAACATGAAACAGTCTTTATATTTGGTTCAGAGTTATTAAATTACTTCTTATGATAAGTAATATCGGCTGACAGACTTGGGAAAGTCTACTGGAATTATACTTGAAAGATTGCATTTAGTCCCAGTAAAGGGTCCATATGTGAATTTGAGTATATATAGTAATAACAGCATGAAACGTTTCCTCATAAACTCACTTAGGCAAGGAAGGTACCAAAGTTGACCCACTTTATGCAGCATTTTGATATGAAATATGTACCAAATGTAAACCTCTTTTTAAGGTTATCTTGGTATTTAAGGTGTGTCAAATGTAATCCATTTTGTGAGGTCATCTTGCCATGAAAAGTCTGCCAGATGTAAACCAATTTATGAGGTCACCTTGGTATTGAAAGTGTGTCATATATAATTTAGGTTATAAGGTGATTTTGTTTTGTAAATAATGTCAAATGTACTCTGGTTTAAGAAGTCATCTTGGTATCTAACATAAGTGAAATGTGATCCAGTCTACAAAATGAATTTGGTGGGAAGATGATGAACATGGTCATTTTGTGAGGTCATCTTGCCATGAAAAGTCTGCCAGATGTAAATCAATTTATGAGGTCACCTTGGTATTGAAAGTGTGTCATATATAATTTAGGTTATAAGGTGATTTTGTTTTGTAAATAATGTCAAATGTAGTCTGGTTTAAGAAGTCATCTTGGTATGTAACATAAGTGAAATGTAATCCAGTCTACAAAATGAATTTGGTGGGGAAGGTGATGAACATGGTCATTTTGATAAAGGGGGCGAATGCAACCCAGTTTCTTTTTGTGACGAAAGACGTTCTTATTGAAATAGTCGATCATAATGTGCTCATTTTTATAAAACTTCCGATAAACTTCAGAAGAAATTCTCATATTATTAGTCTTACAGTTAAAGTTACACCATAAAGATGTTCTAGGGACTGAGTTACCATGGTCAAATGTCAATTGTCTGGAAGTTTTTGGGTGAGTTTAGGCAGTTGAAGCTCGAGCAATATTTTGTAATAAAATATTTTTGTTGTTTACACGTTACATTTGGTATTTCATTTTTTTCTATAGTGGCTAATGCTACAAGAGAATGAAACTTATAGAAAACATCTTTCGGACTTTGGAAACGTCAGGATTAATCTGTGTTCTAGTATAAGGTTGTATGAGTACAAAGCTACGCAAAGGGCTAGCTGTGCTCTACCCAACACAGGTATCGAAACCTAATTTCTAGCAGTGTAGGTCCGCAAACATGCCACTGTGCCTCTTCGGGGGGGCGTAACTTAACATTAATCATTGTTGAAGTTTTCTGTGTATTTAACATGGAAAACCAATTATTTCACACAATGTTTTGTTCAGTTATATATAATAATTGTCGTATAAAGACCATACAAAATCAGTACTATAGTAGCTCATGTTTTTAATCTATAAGAGTATAAAAAATTAGTATTGTTGTGTAGACGGAAGGAGGTTTGATGTAAGGTGATGGGTATGGTCTTGATACATGTACCTACTGTTGTGATACTTCAAGTATATTATATTTGCTATATCAGTAACTGATGAAGCCTTTTACTCAGTACCAAGGCTCATCATACGTTAGTAGTCTAAGCATTATCTATAAACTCATTAGCTTGAGTGATAACTAGATTACATAATTGAAGGGTAATTATTATTTATTTTGCTTAAGTCATTTACCACCAAGATTAGGGAAGGATTAATAACAGCTTATTATTATTAACGTTATTTCAGATTAAACATAGATAATTTCACTCTAACATTAGATAAATCTTGCGTAGTTTCACAGTATAAGGTAAAATTAATCAAAACTTACCTCACTCTTAATAAATTATATCTAACGACATTCTAACATCAGATAAACTATTATACCTAACTTGAATCTGATGTTACATTGATTATAGGTAACATCATCTTAACATTAGATTAAATATAGCTAACTTCACTATTATGTTATATATAATCTTACTTTAATATTAACATAATTCATAGCTAACTTCACTCAAACTTTACATATAGTAATACATGATTTCTCTCTAATGTTAACATAAACTTCATTTTAACGCTAGACAATTTGTTTACTTGAAGTTAAGCACAAAGCAATACATTGGGTTATTGGTGTTCTGCCCACCACGGGTATCGAAACCCAGATTCTAGTGTTGTAAGTCTGCAGGGAACACATTGGACTAAGTATAGCTAGCGTCAGTATAACTTTAGGGTAATAATTCTTAAGTTCATTGTAACGTTGTATATGATATATATGTATGCTCATATGTGGTAATATATGGTTCTTATATAGTAATTACGATAGCCAATCATATTAGTAATATTTCTTAAATGCCATTTTAAGTTTTTTAGAAGTTACGGTACATTTTGCTTTAATGAGTAACTTTGCTCTTAAGGAATCTTGCGAAGATACTATCGGGGTAATGAGTATGAAAGATTTAAACCTGATTACATTCATAGTAATCTACCTTGAAATTAATCGACAACGCTAAAATTTATGTAACCGTAATCAACATAAGTAGTTATTCTGAAACCAGCGCGCCCTGCCGCTAAAGAACACTACACGCACGAAGATCTAGAGAGGGATGGAAGGGGTAGAGAAAAAGATGTCACCATAGAGTGCATGTTGCTAAGCCGCCATGAAAGGCAACATGATGTCATAGACAATGACGTCTGCTAAGAGTATCAATATGGGTAAATTAACACAATCGGTTTAAAACAAGTTCATTAATGCTATGTTTAATTACATTTCCTGACTTATTTACTGATTTATATGTAAGTTGTCCTGAAAAAGGATGCTTAACACTAGTTCAGTAGTTTCATATTTAATCATACATCCTGACTATTTATATGTAAATCTTCCTGAAAAGGACGCTTATTTAAATACCATGCAATGACTTAGAACTTATTGTTTCATTGTTTCTTCTGTATAATATCACGGGAAAAAATTTTACCATGCCTAATGTTTCTATAATTATTGAACAAGACAGCTAATCTATTTCTAAGTTATTACTTTTGCTTTCGGTCTAGAACTTATATATTTGCTATTTAAATATAAATTGTATAAATAACACATCAAAAACTATACATACTCTTAACGTCTTGAAGGTGTAGCGTTTAGACACATAAAGAAATATCTGTATTGATTATAATATCATAATTTGAGCTGTTTTCTTCAAATTTATCTGACGGAATAAAATGCTCAAAAAAGTTAAAACACCGTAACATTTGATATCTATAAATAAGGCACACGGAAATATACATAAATTATGTATACTAGATTGTAAAGCTTACATTAATTTTCACACAAATCTAGTACATTACGGTTAGTGTATAATTTTTGTGTACTTTCTACTCAGTTAGACTCTATTACTGACCTTTGGGCCCGGCATGGCCAAGCGTGTTAATAAGGCGTGCGACTCGTAATCTGAGGGTCGCGGGTTCGCATCCGCGTCGCGCCAAACATGCTCGTCCTCCCAGCCGTGGGGGCATTATAATGTGACGGTCAATCCAACTATTCGTTTGGAAAAGAGTAGCCCAAGAGTTGGCGGTGAGTGGTGATGACTAGCTGCCTTCCCTCTAGTCTTACACTGCTAAATTAGGGACGGCTAGCACAGATAGCCCTCGAGTAGCTTTGTGTGAAATTCCAAACAACAAACAAACAAAACAAACATACTGACTTTTGTCCATTAATCGCATGACTGCTACTTGAGAAACAATCGATTCTCTATCATGTAATGAAAAAACTTTATATATTTCATTTGATATATAACAATATATAACACTGAATGTGGCTCTTTATAAGAACATAGAATGTGATAAATACTTTGTTACATTACCCTATCGGTGGAACAAAAAGTATCATGAATGGTAAAATAATGGCTTTCAATATGGTGATGTACTTTTCAGTTTACTGATTTCTCGGCAGTAAGTGTGGCCTGCAAGAAAAAACACATCTATTCTTTACTTGAAACCAATTTATAAACATCATTTATATGTGATTCACATGAAACATTCATTAATGTGATTAGGTAAATTTCTAACAGTAGCTGAGACCCGGCATGGCCAAGCGCGTAAGGCGCGCGAATCGTAATCCGAGGGTCGCGGGGTCGCGCCCACATCGCGCCAGACATGCTCGCCCTCCCAGCCGTGGGGGCGTTATAATGTCACGGTCAATCCCACTTTTCGTTGGTAAAAGAGTAGCCCAAGAGTTGGCGGTGGGTGGTGATGACTAGCAGCCTTCCCTCTAGACTTACACTGCTAAATTAGGGACGGCTAGCACAGATAGCCCTCGAGTAGCTTTGTGCGAAATTCCAAAACAAACAAACTAACAGTAGCCATCATTCAAAGATCATACTTCTTATAATCAAATTAGTTTTATTTTCACTGTATAACGTAATAATTGTTTTTACATCTTAATTGTCAACGAAGCTGGTATAAGATTTGCGAAAATTTAGTAAATCTCACTGCAGTAATTTTTGTTTGTTTTGAATTTCGCGGAAACCATCTTCGTCAGCCGTCCCTAATTTAGCAGCGTAAGACTATAGGGAAGGCAGCTAATCGTCACTACCCACCTCCAACTCTCCAGTTACTTTTTATCAACTAATAGTGGAATTGACCATAACATTATAACACCCCCACGACTCAAATAGTGAGCATGTTTGGTGTGACGAGGATCGGAATCTGTGACCCGCAGGTTATGAGTCGAGTGCCCTAACCACTTGACCATGCCAGGACCAGTGTAGTAATAACATATTATCACATGTTTCTCCTTAAGTTACCTAGGTACAGAGACGAAAGAACGTTGTACACTTTTTAAGTAGTTTTGTCATCATTAATAAAAACTATTTTTGACATACAGTGCTATTTTCACTGCAGTGTTATTGCTGGCAGTGAAAACATTTTAGGAGACCTGGTGTATGGCAGCCTCATTGTCTCATACAGAGACCATCCAGGTAAAGATGCTGTCAGATGCTGAGATAATCGTCATTTCCTCTCACACAGACCTACAAAACACTTCTATTTAACTGAAATGTGTTAATTTAATCAGAGTTTAAACAGTTTATTTTCGATATTAAATATAATTACATAGATGGTGACAATGTATTACAATCGACAAACAGATCTACAAAACACTTCTATTTAACTGAAATGTGTTAATTTATTCAGAGTTTAAACAGTTTATTTTCGATATTAAATATAATTACATAGATGGTGACAATGTATTACAATCGACAAACAGATCTACAAAACACTTCTATTTAACTGAAATGTGTTAATTTAATCAGAGTTTAAACAGTTTATTTTCGATATTAAATATAATTACATAGATGGTGACAATGTATTACAATCGACAAACAGATCTACAAAACACTTCTATTTAACTGAAATGTGTTAATTTAATCAGAGTTTAAACAGTTTATTTTCGATATTAAATATAATTACATAGATGGTGACAATGTATTACAATCGACAAACAGACCTACAAAACACTTCTATTTAACTGAAATGTGTTAATTTAATCAGAGTTTAAACAGTTTATTTTCGATATTAAATATAATTACATAGATGGTGACAATGTATTACAATCGACAAACAGATCTACAAAACACTTCTATTTAACTGAAATGTGTTAATTTAATCAGAGTTTAAACAGTTTATTTTCGATATTAAATATAATTACATAGATAGTGACAATGTATTACAATCGACAAACAGACCTACAAAACACTTCTATTTAACTGAAATGTGTTAATTTAATCAGAGTTTAAACAGTTTATTTTCGATATTAAATATAATTACATAGATAGTGACAATGTATTACAATCGACAAACAGACCTACAAAACACTTCTATTTAACTGAAATGTGTTAATTTAATCAGAGTTTAAACAGTTTATTTTCGATATTAAATATAATTACATAGATAGTGACAATGTATTACAATCGACAAACAGACCTACAAAACACTTCTATTTAACTGAAATGTGTTAATTTAATCAGAGTTTAAACAGTTTATTTTCGATATTAAATATAATTACATAGATAGTGACAATGTATTACAATCGACAAACAGACCTACAAAACACTTCTATTTAACTGAAATGTGTTAATTTAATCAGAGTTTAAACAGTTTATTTTCGATATTAAATATAATTACATAGATGGTGACAATGTATTACAATCGACAAACAGATCTACAAAACACTTCTATTTAACTGAAATGTGTTAATTTAATCAGAGTTTAAACAGTTTATTTTCGATATTAAATATAATTACATAGATGGTGACAATGTATTACAATCTACAAACAGATCTACAAAACACTTCTATTTAACTGAAATGTGTTAATTTAATCAGAGTTTAAACAGTTTTATTTCGATATTAAATATAATTACATAGATAGTGACAATGTATTACAATCGACAAACAGACCTACAAAACACTTCTATTTAACTGAAATGTGTTAATTTAATCAGAGTTTAAACAGTTTATTTTCGATATTAAATATAATTACATAGATGGTGACAATGTATTACAATCGACAAACAGACCTACAAAACACTTCTATTTAACTGAAATGTGTTAATTTAATCAGAGTTTAAACAGTTTATTTTCGATATTAAATATAATTACATAGATGGTGACAATGTATTACAATCGACAAACAGATCTACAAAACACTTCTATTTAACTGAAATGTGTTAATTTAATCAGAGTTTAAACAGTTTATTTTCGATATTAAATATAATTACATAGATGGTGACAATGTATTACAATCTACAAACAGATCTACAAAACACTTCTATTTAACTGAAATGTGTTAATTTAATCAGAGTTTAAACAGTTTTATTTCGATATTAAATATAATTACATAGATGGTGACAATGTATTACAATCGACAAACAGATCTACAAAACACTTCTATTTAACTGAAATGTGTTAATTTAATCAGAGTTTAAACAGTTTATTTTCGATATTAAATATAATTACATAGATGGTGACAATGTATTACAATCGACAAACAGATCTACAAAACACTTCTATTTAACTGAAATGTGTTAATTTAATCAGAGTTTAAACAGTTTATTTTCGATATTAAATATAATTACATAGATGGTGACAATGTATTACAATCGACAAACAGATCTACAAAACACTACTATTTAACTGAAATGTGTTAATTTATTCAAAGTTTAAACAGTTTATTTTCGATATTAAATATAATTAAATAGATGGTGACAATGTATTACAATCTACAAACAGATCTACAAAACACTTCTATTTAACTGAAATGTGTTAATTTAATCAGAGTTTAAACAGTTTATTTTCGATATTAAATATAATTACATAGATAGTGACAATGTATTACAACCGACTTTTATTTTTAACAAAAGTTACATTTCTCTTTCAACTCTGAGTCAGATACTATTGTATTTTCAAAAAGCTATTCTAGTATTGACGTATACAGTCTAAAACCAACGTTTGTCGAGCTACTTGTGGTTTTGAATAACAAACACGTCAGAATGTGTCCAGCGAGCTTCATGCCAAAAGTTTGACCTTTCTCTCTTTTTTATATATTCTTTTTCTATGCCTACCTTTCCAACGTGACCTCGTAACGACCTTTTACTTCTTAATACTGTCCATCCAGATTGTGTTTCTTAAAGTTAGACAGTCTCAATATTTCATGAACTTTTAATAGACAATGAATGGATAAACAATAAGTCATTCATGTATTATTTTTAGTTGTTGCAAAACGAATTAAAAGAGATATTACATTATGAATAAGGTAAAGATGAAATATTAAGTTTTCATTTATTTTACGATATTCAAATAAGTATATCGTAATCAGGAATATAAGTGGTTCACAATACCTCATTCAAATAATATGTACAGTACTGTGCAAAAGTGTTAGGACAAAGTCATAAGTTAAATTTCAAGCTAGTCAACAATGGAAGGTAAATCTTCAAAATTTATTAATATTCATATTTAGTACAATAGAAACTCAGTGAAAGTGGTTTATTAATTAATTAATATGTTGTGTGTCCTCTTTTTGCTTTAATAACTGCATACAGTCTTCCAGACGTTGCTGCAACATTTTAATCAAAGTGTCCTTTGACATTTTATTCCAGATGTCTCTGATACACACGACTAAAGTTTATTTGGAAGTAACTTTTGATTTGTCAAGTTTTTAATCCATCAGATCATAGATATGCTCAATTGAGTTGAGATCAGGTCTCTGTTGGGACCATTGTATTATTTAAATGACTCCAGCATCTTCTTGCATAGCTAAGTAATTACTACATAGGTTGGGGTCATCTTCTTGGTAGTGGAATGATTTAACTATAATACATGAATCACAGGATATATCATGATGGGTCAGTAGCTGATGGTACTTGTGCTTCTCCATTATTCCATGTATTTTGCAAATATATCCTGATGCCTCAGCAGGAAGAAATAAAACACCCCAAACACTGCCTACCCTCAAGTTTCATTTTCAATGTTATGCATCGTGGTAAGTATATTTCATTTTTCTTCTGCTAGATGCACAATCTAAGCTTTGAACCAAATATTTGAAACTTAGACTCAACTGTCCATAACACTTTTCTCTAATCATTATCAGTCTATTTTTTTCATGTGTTAGTATATTTCAATCTCTTGACAATATTTGGAGATCAATATAAAGGTTTTTTAAACTGCTACGCTGAACGACCAAATATTCCATTCTCGTTAAGTCTTTTTATTACTGTAGATCTTAACACTTTTCTTTCGTTTGGTACATGTTTGTTTATTTCATGCTTTAGATCAGTGTCGGTCTTCCTTCTGTCTCGAAAGCTACATAAACAATGGTACTTAATATCAGCATCATTGTGTTTAAGTATTATGTCTTTTCCTATTTTCCAATTTACCTGTCTTGGTCTCACGACTTAGGATGTACTTGACAGTGTTTGGGGAACATTTTAAATCCAAAGAAATGGTCGAAAGTCCAACCAGCATCACGTAAAGCTTTTATGCGAGTTCCCTACTTTACTGACATTTCTATCTCTATCTTTTCTGGATTGTGGGACCACAACAAAACTTAATATATAGTGTTAAACACTGTTTAACACAGGTTTATTTATTAAATTGATTTCTTACAGAGTTTACCAGTACCACATGTTAACTCCTTGCTAGCTTCTTTCTGTATTAACATATAGTGTTAAACACTGTTTAACACAGGTTTATTTATTAAATTGATTTCTTACAGAGTTTACCAGTACCACATGTTAACTCCTTGCTAGCTTCTTTCTGTATTAACATATAGTGTTAAACACTGTTTAACACAGGTTTATTTATTAAATTGATTTCTTACAGAGTTTACCAGTACACATGTTAACTCCTTGCTAGCTTCTTTCTGTATTGCTAATACACTGAATGGGGTCCCTCGATGGGACAGCAGTAAGTCTACAGTTTTACAACACTGCAGTCAGGGTTTCGATTTCCCTCGGTGGACACAGTAGATAGCCCGATGTGGCATTACTATAAGAAAAACACACCCACACTGCATGGAGTACCGTGACATTTATTTTAGGCCCTAAATTTGATAAGTATGTTCATTCAAGCAGATTCTAACTTAACCTTATGGCATGCCCTTGGTACAAGTATATAGCAATTCTAAAAGACGTTAAGCATTTTGACACTAGCTCATCCAGATTTTAACAGCAATCAGTGAATAATTATCATAGTGTTTAAATTTACATTCTGTAGTGACATGAAAGAATTAGCCTCATAAAGTAGATAAAGTGACAAAATATTTTATTGTCCTAATACTTTCGTACAGTACTTTGTATATGTATGAAAGTAAAAAAAAATATAATTGTGATCTCATTCAAATAATGAATAACGTGAGATTTTACATAATTTAAAAAAATCTCATATTATTCTTTATGTGAATGAGATCACAACTTGTGTTTTTTATTTTCAAAGATTGCTTTTCAAGTAATAGTTTAAACATAATTAAATCTAGACATTGATGACATAATCATATGCAAAAGTATAGTAACACCACTCAACCTTATTAAACTTGTGTGAGAGAAAACTATAAAGTAACATGCGTAAACATTTTTTTGTTAAGTGTATGCATTTCGTAAGAAGAAGCAATAAAACAGTGTTTTAAATCATTGCATGACATTTAAATAAGAACCCTTTTCAGGAATATTTATATATAAATAGTAAGGAAATGTAATTAAACACAGAACTGGGCCCGACATGGCCAAGCGTGTTAAGGCGTTCGACTCGTAATCCGAAGGTCGTGGGTTTGAATCCCGGGCGCACCAAACATGCTCGCCCTTTCAGCCGTGCGGGCGTTATAATTATACGGTCAATCCCACCATTCGTTGGTAAAAGAGTAGCCCAAGGGTTGGCGGTGGGTAGTGATGACTAGCTGCCTTCCCTCTAGTCTTACACTGCTAAATTAGGGACGGCTAGCACAGATAGCCCTCGAGTAGCTTTGTGCGAAATTAAAATAAACAAAAAACCAGGAGTAACGGAATAACAGAACAGAAGCGATGACTTACTGAACACTCAATAACTCCTTATTAACTATTCTACTTTTACACGCACACTCCACTAACTGAGTGCTCAATAGCAATTACTCGTAAAAAAAACACAAAAAACAGAACTAATGAATTTGTGTTTTAAACTGATTTCACGATGGTCTAGCAAAGTGCACTCTGTGGTGACGCCATTTTCTCTACCCCTTCAAACTCTGTTTCAGGCCTTCATGTGTGCAGGTATAGTGATAACTACAGACATATCTTGATATTTCTTGTAGAGTATTATTTGTGTCTAGTCTTGTAGATATATGCATGAAAATGTTTTGTTGTAGTGTAAACCTAGGTAGATCAAACGCTAGGCCCAGTTTTTAATTTTGGGGGCACATTCATTATTATGTCTCCTTAGAGAGAAACTGATTTTGTATTGTTTCTTCCAAACACTTTTCGATCAACCGCCATTTCCTCATTTCTCTGTTGGTTGTCTTAAAACTTGGTAAGATTACAGTTTAGTCCAGTTTTTAATTTTGGGGGCACATTCATTATTACGTCTCCTTAGAGAGAAACCGATTTTGTATTGTTTCTTCCAAACACTTTTTGATCAACCTCCATTCCCTTATTTCTCTGTGGGTTGTCTTGAAACTTAAGGATTACAGTGTAGTCCAGTTTTTAATTTTGGGGGCACATTCATTATTATGTCTCCTTAGAGAGAAACTGATTTTGTATTGTTTCTTCCAAACACTTTTCGATCAACCGCCATTTGTTCATGTCTCTGTTGGTTGTCTTGAAACTTGGTAAGATTACAGTGTAGTCCAGTTTTTAATTTAGGCCTTTGAAAGGATTTTATAGTGTCAAAGGTAAAACATCCCTAACAATTTATATTTTTGGTTTCTATGCAGTCATATTTACAGCAATCAAGATATAAATTTTCATGTGTCCAACACACTGACATAGAAAAATACTGAATTTACCCTTTTGGATCTTTCTGTAGGGGTCCGTGTTCACACAAAAAATTTAATTTTGTGGGTTTTGTATTGTGTAAAAATCATAAACAGTTGAAATTTGTAAGCAATAAAACACTATTTAAAAACAAGGGTAATCCACAAGTTATTTAAATAAGATTACAATATTTTTAATAAAATAACCTTTATTTGACCAACACAAAAACTAACATTATAACAAACAACAACAACAATAAAAGATTTTTATAATTGGTCACGGGAACTTAAAGTACAATTGTACAAAATGTAAAAGTGTTTTGAATTTTTTTGGCCTATAATTTGAAGTTCTAACATTAAACTTAAGTTGTTTCATTCTAAATCTTAAATTTTCAGTTTGGACAACGTTTGGCAACGTTGATGACTTGTGAATTCGGTGAAACAAGACCAAAGAAGACGGAAATTTTGAATTGCAATCGATACAGTGAAAGAGCGCTAAGAATATATCTGATAGAAAAGCGAATTAAAGGGATGTATGTAAAAGAAAACTGTTGGAAGGTGTTCTTAATTTGAAACTGTAATATCTTTGATAGCTTATGAAAAGTTACGAGAAAATGGAAAACATAGGGAGGATATATTTGTATTTATGGCAACGATACGAAGCCTACCATCCAATCAGCAACCTCCTGTCGTTCACTATCCACGCTATTTAATAGACTGTCACGTTTATCACGTACTCACAACTTAACTTGCGGATAAGTAGTTTACGGTATTACATGGATTTGAACCAAGGTCACCGGTTGGGAGACGACTCATTGCGGTCTCTGCAATTCCACTACTGATTAGGTAATAAATATATATATAAAGGGGCAAAGCAACATTTGGAGATAAGTTAAATAAGTTTCATATTAAAAATCAATAAAGTTTTAAACTTAAGCTTATTTAATGTACTCGTAGATATTAAGGGTTTTCACAAACAGATTTGCTTCCTAGGTTTCCAAGAGGATCGTATACGAAAGCACGTGTTAGTGTAATAGTGATTTGCTTCCTCGGTTTCCAAGAGGATCGTATACGAAAGCACGTGTTAGTGTAATAGTGATACTTGGAAGTTATTCCATTTTATTGTTTGTACTGTACATAAGAAATGATAAGAAATAAAAATATAATTTCTATGATTTTTTCTTCTTGTTATCCATCTAAAACAAATAATAATCCCACTACGCTACAACCTTAACCTCATGCTACAGTGGTACTGGAAGATCAGCGTACTGAATTTTTAATACGATTTCCTTATACCGGGGATAAAACACAGTATGAACATAATCTTCTACAAATTCTATAGAGAACTTTCTTGGAACTTAAGATATTCTGATACATCTTACATTGCACAATAAATGTATTTTACTTCCAGAAGTTTGTGAAGACTGCGTGACCATAAAATGATTGTGGCTACAAATCTTTGATCGAATTGGAAATCAATAGGTGAAATTAATAACAAAATTATTGATGACGAGAAACCCATTTGAAGTAAAAACACACACTTAGTTTTTCAACCACGTTAACTCCAAATACCCCAACATTAAGTTTATCTGTGAACACGAGAACACTAGCCAAATAACATTTCTTAATCTCAAGATCACAAGAACTGATATACAATTCAAAACAGAAATGTAGAGACAAATCATCCATAGTGGAATATGATACATTCCTTGGGACTCAACACATGAAACAAAACAAAAACTCAACATATTAAGAAACCAAGCAAACACACCCACAAACTGTACTCACCCGACAGAATTAGTGACGAAATCAACAAAATAAAACAATACTTCATCAACATTAACAAATTTCCTCCAAAACCGTTAAAAAAATTATACACACACAACAACACAGTCAACAAAAGCAAACAATAAATTCAAAAAAACAACAAATTATAAAACGTTTTACTGTTTCATACATATTAGCAAAAAAATAACCAACATTTGGAAAAACTTACATCAAAACATAACATTCCAGTAAACACTAAATTTATTCAAAAACCAGGTACAAAACTGAAGTCCATACTATGTAAACACTACACTGACAAACATAACACCAACATTATTTATAAAATACAATTCAACAACTGCCACGACTTCTATATCGGAGAAAAAAGCATGAAAATGGAAACTAAGTTCAAATAACTCAAAAATATAAACACCTTCACACGTTTTTGAACACTGCAAATCAAATAAACACAACATAACTATAGAAAACACCCAGATACTAAGTAGGGAAACAAATATAAACAAACGCAAAATCAAAGAAGCCCTAATTATACAACAACTAAAACCAAAATTAAACCAATAAAAAGGAACACCGTTATACCTATAATAATTAATAACCTAGCATCTAACTACATCGCCCTCTGTAATCTTGTACCCGTTTATACAGTCGTCCATAAGACGTGCTCAGCAACAGTCAGTTGCAAACTCTCTTTGTTAACCTGAAGATGACCAAAGAAGGTCGAAACGTTGTTCTGTACTTTATATAACTTAAAGTTTTATATTCTAAACAATATAAAAACAAATTTATTCTGTAAAATTCCATGTTTTTGTTTATTTTACGATAACAAACAGAAAATAAAATTAACTTTTAATATAAGGCTTAGTTATTGTTAAGTGCAAAGCTACACAATGGGATATCTGGGCTCTGCCTACCACGGGTATCAAATCCCCAATTCTTAGCGTCGTAAGACTGCACACTTGCCCTTCACCCACTGAGGGGCCTTTAATTTAATATCATCCTCATTGATTTATTCGTATAACCAATAAATCTCATTCAGGTATAAATATTGTCTCAATTCATCATTGAAGAAAAGCACATATAATACGCATATCTAAATATGTTAACATTATTTCGGATTAAAAAGCTATATCCACTGAGTCCCTCAGTGGTCCAACGGGATATCTGAGGACTCGCATTTCTGGAAACTGGCTTTCGATACGGATGGCGGACGGAAGAGGAAGGTATGAGACCAATGAACTATCGTATGGCTTAATTACACAGATTTGTAACTAAATTTATAGAATTAAACTCATATGACAATTTTGAACTGTTTTTCCAGTATATTTAATATTATAATTTGTCAACGTCTTAAAGTTTTGTTATGATTTCATTTTTTACTTCAACCATTTAAAATCACAGAATACTCGAAGTTAAAATAATGTTGAAACAGTTTTCAAACAGATATAACCCGGATGTTACAAAGATTTCAGTACTCGTTAAACCCGGAGTAACGGAAACGTATTTTTCAAACTTCAGTTTTACGTATGCTTTATTTTGCACAAAAGTCGTCATTATTGACAAGGCTTAAAAACAAGAGTTCTTAGTATTAGAAGATAGAAACATGTCTTGGCGAATTAATTCTCAACTATAAAGCGATCACCAGAAGACACTGATTGCATCTTTAAATTTAAAATCGGAAAATGTTTTTAAGCTATAATTTTGGGCTTCTTTACGTTGCTTTTATAAATTTGATGGGAAGTGAAAGAGAGACCAGATTGTCAAATGACGTAAACGATTCTCTAAAGCCCCCTCTTACCACTTAGTTTCAGTTTCTACGTTCTTCCCTTTCTATTAAAGGCAGAGAACTGAACTTTGATAATCGACTTTCATAACTGAGAACGTGTCTTTCGGGTTTTTTTTGACAAATGACACTGCTCATCCTGTACTCGTACGTATTTTACGTGATACTGGGACGACTCAGTTATTGCATTTAGAAGGTATATCGCCTTTAGATTCTAGTTCTGCCACTCGTACGTTTGTTATTGTTCAGGATGTTGAGGGTGGCTTTGTTAATGATTCTCTTCACAACATTTGTTTAACACTAGACTTAGTTTAGGGACCAGGTGTGGTTGTGGTGAGACCTACTGTGTCAGTTAAAGGTGAACCATTATTGTTGGGAAACGATTTGGCTAGATGAAAGTCGTTGCCGAAACCAAAATGTGTAGCGAGCCGATCACTGTTTCATCTGAGAATGATGTTATTGTTGAGGAAAGTCCGGAAGTGCATTCCTCATGTGCTGTGACTCGAGCTCAGGCTAGGAAATAAAGCCAAAAATTGATGATAGACACGTATTAAGAGGATGATATTATATATTTGTCTTAGACATTTTTTGGATACGACAGGGAACTTGTGAATAATTGTCCTGATAATTCATTGGTAAGGCAATGATGGACGTAAGGGATCTGGTTCAACTGCTGAAGTTCTGTTTGCTATAAGTAAACTGATTTGTGAGCAAGCAAAGGATCCAAATATCTCTTTACTGTTTAAATACAAACTCCCAAAGAACGAACTGGAAACAGTTCCAAATGGTTATTTTTGCAAAAATGGTATGTTCGTGAGAAACTTTTGACCACCAAATGTACCAGCTTCAAAGAACAGGGCTGTAGTTTATCAAATTGTTGTTCCAAAAGCATATCGTTCTGAAATATTGAAAATTAACCATTAACTTTCCATGGGATGTTATCTAAGTGTCTGTTTGTTTGTTTGTTTTTAAATTCCGCACAAAGCTACTCGAGGGCTATCTATGCTAGCCGTCCCTAAGTTAGCAGTGTAAGACTAGAAGGAAGGCAGCTAGTTATCACCACCCACCGACAACTCTTGGGCTACTCTTTTACCAACGAATAGTGGGATTGACCATCACATTATAACGCCCCCACGGCTGAAAGGGCGAGCATGTTTGGCGCGACGGGGATGTGAACTCGCGATCCTTAGATTACGAGTCGCACGCCTTAAAACGCTTGGCCATGCCGGGCCTATCTAAGTGTCAATAAAATGGGTGACAAAGTTATAAGACAATTCCTTTGCCCAAAAATTGGACAAAATGTTTCACAGTTTTGTGAACTTACCCTACATGTTGATTAACAGGAAAATATATTTAGAAAATTCCCGTTACCCTTTGAAACTCTTCCCAGCTTCTCAGTCCTCTGATTGTTGATTGTGTTAGATCAAAAAGATAACATTTATATTTAAGTACTTTCACGTGTTATGTAATTTTGTTATCATAAGGCTATTTGTGTTATATATTGTCATGATTGTTGAAATTGTATAATTCTTTGATAATGTTTGTTTGTTTTTTTATTTTGCGCAAAGCTACACGAGGGCTCTCCACGCTAGCCGTCCCTAATGTAGCAGTGTAAGACTAGAGGGAAGGCAACTAGTCATCACCACCTACAGCCAGCTCTTGAGTTACTCTTTTACCAACCAATAGTGGGATTGACCATCACATTATAACGTCCTCACGGATGAAAGGGTGAGCATGTTTGGTGTGAGACGGATTCGAACCCGCGACTGTAGGATTATGAGCGAGCGCCTTAACCACCTGGCCATGGCTATAATGTATTGTTATCAATGTGTGTATATACATAATACTGGAGTTAACACCAATTTTCAATTCTCTGAGGAGAGAGGTGTAACGGACTTATCGTTATACTCTTACTTTGATACTTATGTTTGTTTCTGTTTAATGCGTGTGGCTTGTATTGTTGGATGTCTATTATTCAAATCCCGCCTGTTCAATAAATTTATAGAAGATTCTTGAGAGTAAGAATCAATATGATTTGTTTTACGAAAGCGATAGCGTATTCGAACATAATTGAACGTTTTAGAAACTCGCCTTAAACTATAGAAACCAACACCCCAAGAGACAGTAGTATTATTATTTGCCAGCTACAGTCAGTGTACTATAAGCCCAGAAGGCTATAATTGTGATTAACGCCAATTAATCGGAAAACTACAGAAACTGACCAGGAGCGCTTACAGATTTCAGACATTACAAACCGTTCATCTTCACTGAATGACTTTGGGCGTTGTTATTTCTACGAGGGCATTAAATAACTTCCTCGGTAAGAAGTGAGCTTGTAACCAGTTTGAAGCCAACCAAGCTAGCTATCTTAAGCGAGGTGTGACAATATCAACTCAGAATTAACTTGCTCGTAGTGGACCTCACTTCTAGAACGGATATGAGACTCAGTATTGTTTGTAAGTTTGTAAAACTTATGTGTATAAAACATCATTTATAGCAACTGTTAGTAAGAACCGTAAATATAAATTGTAGTGTTTTTATGTTTGTATATTAAACTATATTTGTGTCAAAAAAAAGAAAACTGTGTGTGTCAGTCTTGTTGGCAAATATCATAAGTTGGACACAAGTTACCATTTAATTAACTTGTAAATTAAAATTTCCGGTTATTTGAAATGGTAATACATAACGTACATAAAGGAAAACTGGAGACTCGTCCGAAATAAATTATAATATGTAACATGGCGTATTTGGTTGTTCTATTTCATTTATAGTGGTTTTTATGGTTGTTTGAGTATATTTATAATGATTTCTTATAGTGGTTTGAGTGTATTAATCATGATCATTATTATCATTTGAG
This sequence comes from Tachypleus tridentatus, assembly GCF_004210375.1. Classification (NCBI taxonomy): domain Eukaryota; kingdom Metazoa; phylum Arthropoda; class Merostomata; order Xiphosura; family Limulidae; genus Tachypleus; species Tachypleus tridentatus. The sequence goes on along the minus strand of NC_134832.1, from coordinate 146,611,668 downwards.
TATGTTTCTATTGATCATTAGTATTGTTTGAGTACATTTGTATTGATCATTATTGTTGAGTATGATTGTATTGATCATTATTATTGTTTGAGTATGTTTCTATTGATCATTAGTATTGTTTGAGTATGTTTGTACTGATCATTAGTATTGTTTGAGTATGTTTGTATTGATCATTATTGTTGAGTATGTTTGTATTGATCATTATTGTTGTTTGAGTATGTTTGTATTGATCATTATTGTTGTTTGAGTATGTTTGTATTGATAATTATTATCATTTGTGTATGTTTCTATTGATCATTATTATCATTTGATTATGTTTGTATTGATCATTATTATTGTTTGAGTATGTTCGTATTGATCATTATTATCATTTGTGTATGTTTGTATTGATCTTTATTATTATTTGATTATGTTTGTATTGATCTTTATTGTTGTTTCAGTATGTTTGTATTGATCATTATTATTGTTTGAGTGTGTTTGTATTGATCATTATTATTATTTGTGCATGATTGTATTGATTTTTATTATTGTTTGAGTATGTTTGTATTGATCTTTATTATTGCTTGAGTATGTTTGTATTGATCTTTATTATTGTTTGAGTATGTTTGTATTGATCTTATTATTGTTTGAGTATGTTTGTATTGATCTTATTATTGTTTGAGTATGTTTGTATTGATCTTTATTATTGTTTGAGTATGTTTGTATTGATCTTTATTATTGTTTGAGTGTGTTTGTATTGATCATTATTATTGTTTGAGTGTGTTTGTATTGATCTTTATTATTAGTTGAGTATGTTTGTATTGATCTTTTTGTACTTTCTTTTGTTTAGTATGATAATGAAAAATGGCGTGTACAGTTTCATTGAGTTTAGTAAATTACAAATAGTTGTACAGTTGTTGTTTAGTAAATGAATAATGTTAATAATTAAAATTAATTGTTTTAGTATAAATGACGTCAATGTTTATCGAACTTGTTTAAAACGTAAAAAATGTTAAACATACAGTTGTTGTTTAGTAAATGTTTATTGTTGTACATTTGTTGTTTAGTAAATGACTAATGTTGTACAGTTGTTGTTTAGTAAATGACTGTTATGTTGTTGTTTAGTAACAATTTGTACAGTTGTTTAGTAAATGACTAATGTTGTACAGTTGTTGTTTAGTAAATGTTACAGTAAATGTTGTTGTTGTACAGTTGTTGTTTAGTAAATGACTAATGTTGTACAGTTGTTGTTTAGTAAATGTTTATTGTTATACATTTGTTGTTTAGTAAATGACTAATGTTGTACAGTTATTGTTTAGTAAATGACTAATGTTGTACAGTTGTTGTTTAGTAAATGACTAATGTTGTACAGTTGTTGTTTAAATGACTAATGTTGTACAGTTGTTGTTTAGTAAATAAATAATGTTGAACAGTTGTTGTTTAGTACATGTTGTTGTTTAGTAAATGTTTATTGTTATACATTTGTTGTTTAGTAAATGACTAATGTTGTACAGTTATTGTTTAGTAAATGACTAATGTTGAACAGTTGTTGTTTAGTAAATAAATAATGCTGTACAGTTGTTGTTTAGTAAATGTTTATTGTTATACATTTGTTGTTTAGTAAATGTTTATTGTTATACATTTGTTGTTTAGTAAATGACTAATGTTGTACAGTTGTTGTTTAGTAAATAAATAATGCTGTACAGTTGTTGTTTAGTAAATGTTATTATTATACATTTGTTGTTTAGTAAATGTTTATTGTTATACATTTGTTTAGTTTAGTAAATTGTTTATTGTTATACATTTGTTGTTTAGTAAATGACTAATTGTTGTACACAGTTGTTGTTTAGTAAATGACTAATGTTGTACAGTTGTTGTTTAGTAAATGAAATAATGTTGTACAGTTATTGTTTACAGTTGTTGTTTAGTAAATGTTTATTGTTATACATTTGTTGTTTAGTAAATGTTTATTGTTATACATTTGTTGTTTAGTAAATGTTTATTGTTATACATTTGTTGTTTAGTAAATGACTTGTTGTACAGTTGTTATAAATGATACATTGTTGTTTACATTTGTTGTTTAGTAAATGACTAATGTTGTACAGTTGTTGTTTAGTAAATGACTAATGTTGTACAGTTGTTGTTTAGTAAATGACTAATATGTTGTACAGTTGTTGTTTAGTAAATGACTAATGTTGTACAGTTGTTGTTTAGTAAATGACTAATGTTGTACAGTTGTTGTTTAGTAAATGACTAATGTTGTACAGTTGTTGTTTAGTAAATAAATAATGCTGTACAGTTGTTGTTTAGTAAATGTTTATTGTTATACATTTGTTGTTTAGTAAATGTTTATTGTTATACATTTGTTGTTTAGTAAATGACTAATGTTGTACAGTTATTGTTTAGTAAATGACTAATGTTGTACAGTTGTTGTTTAGTAAATAAATAATGCTGTACAGTTGTTGTTTAGTAAATGTTTATTGTTATACATTTGTTGTTTAGTAAATGTTTATTGTTATACATTTGTTGTTTAGTAAATGACTAATGTTGTACAGTTGTTGTTTAGTAAATGACTAATGTTGTACAGTTGTTGTTTAGTAAATGACTAATGTTGTACAGTTGTTGTTTAGTAAATGTTTAATGTTGTACAGTTGTTGTTTAGTAAATGTTTAGTTGTTGTTTAGTAAATGTTAATGTTATACATTTGTTGTTTAGTAAATGACTAATGTTGTACAGTTATTGTTTAGTAAATGACTAATGTTGTACAGTTGTTGTTTAGTAAATGAATATAAATGTTTAATGTTATACAGTTGTTGTTTAGTAAATGTTTATTGTTACAGTTGTTGTTTAGTAAATGACTAATGTTATACATTTGTTGTTTAGTAAATGTAATGTTATACAGTTGTTGTTTAGTAAATGACAATGTTTACAGTTTGTTGTTTAGTAAATGACTAATGTTGTACAGTTGTTGTTTAGTAAATGACTAATGTTGTACAGTTGTTGTTTAGTAAATGACTAATGTTGTACAGTTGTTGTTTAGTAAATGACTAATGTTGTACAGTTGTTGTTTAGTAAATGTACAGTTGTTGTTTAGTAAATGTTTATTGTTATACATTTGTTGTTTAGTAAATGTTTATACAGTTATTGTTTAGTAAATGACTAATGTTGAACAGTTGTTGTTTAGTAAATAAATAATGTTGTTTAGTACAGTTGTTGTTTAGTAAATGTTTATTGTTATACATTTGTTGTTTAGTAAATGTTTATTGTTATACATTTGTTGTTTAGTAAATGACTAATGTTGTACAGTTATTGTTTAGTAAATGACTAATGTTGTACAGTTGTTGTTTAGTAAATGTTAAATGTTTAATGTTAATGTTGTACAGTTGTTGTTTAGTAAATGTTTATTGTTATACATTTGTTGTTTAGTAAATGACTAATGTTGTACAGTTGTTGTTTAGTAAATGACTAATGTTGTACAGTTGTTGTTTAGTAAATGAATAATGTTGTACAGTTGTTGTTTAGTAAATGAATAATGTTGTACAGTTGTTGTTTAGTAGTAAATAAATAAGTAAATGTTTATTGTTATACATTTGTTGTTTAGTAAATGACTAATGTTGTACAGTTGTTGTTTAGTAAATGACTAATGTTGTACAGTTGTTGTTTAGTAAATAAATAATGCTGTACAGTTGTTGTTTAGTAAATGTTTATTGTTATACATTTGTTGTTTAGTAAATGTTTATTGTTATACATTTGTTGTTTAGTAAATGACTAATGTTGTACAGTTATTGTTTAGTAAATGACTAATGTTGTACAGTTGTTGTTTAGTAAATAAATAATGTTGTACAGTTGTTTTTAGTAAATGTTTAATGTTACAGTTGTTTAGTAAATGTTGTACAGTTGTTGTTTAGTAAATGTTTATTGTTATACATTTGTTGTTTAGTAAATGTTTATTGTTATACATTTGTTGTTTAGTAAATGACTAATGTTGTACAGTTATTGTTTAGTAAATGACTAATGTTGTACAGTTGTTGTTTAGTAAATAAATAATGTTGAACAGTTGTTGTACAAATGTTTATTGTTGTTGTTTAGTAAATGTTTAATGTTATACATTTGTTGTTTAGTAAATGACTAATGTGTTGTACAGTTGTTGTTTTGTTTAGTAAATGTTTAATGTTGTACAGTTGTTGTTTAGTAAATGTTTATTGTTACATTTGTTGTTTAGTAAATGACTAATGTTGTACAGTTGTTGTTTAGTAAATGACTAATGTTGTACAGTTGTTGTTTAGTAAATGTTTAATGTTGTACAGTTGTTGTTTAGTAAATGTTTATTGTTATACAGTTGTTGTTTAGTAAATGTTTAATGTTATACAGTTGTTGTTTAGTAAATGTTTATTGTTGTACATTTGTTGTTTAGTAAATGACTAATGTTGTACAGTTGTTGTTTAGTAAATGACAATGTTGTTTGTTTAGTAAATGACTAATGTTGTACAGTTGTTGTTTAGTAAATGACTAATGTTGTACAGTTGTTGTTTAGTAAATGACTAATGTTGTACAGTTGTTGTTTAGTAAATGACTAATGTTGTACAGTTGTTGTTTAGTAAATGAATAATGTTGTACAGTTGTTGTTTAGTAAATGTTTAATGTTATACATTTGTTGTTTAGTAAATGTTTATTGTTATACATTTGTTGTTTAGTAAATGTTTAATACATTTGTTGTTTAGTAAATGACTAATGTTGTACAGTTGTTGTTTAGTAAATGACTAATGTTGTACAGTTGTTGTTTAGTAAATGAATAATGTTGTACAGTTGTTTAGTAAATAAATGTTGTTGTTATACATTTGTTGTTTAGTAAATGTTTATTGTTATACATTTGTTGTTTAGTAAATGACTAATGTTGTACAGTTATTGTTTAGTAAATGACTAATGTTGTACAGTTGTTTTTAGTAAATGTTGTTTAGTAAATATAATGCTGTACAGTTGTTGTTTAATTGTTGTACAATGTTGTTGTTTAGTAAATGTAATTTGTTGTAAATAAATAATGTTATACAGTTGTTGTTTAGTAAATGTTTATTGTTATACATTTGTTGTTTAGTAAATGTTGTTATACAGTTGTTGTTTAGTAAATGACTAATGTTGTACACAGTTTTGTTGTTTAGTAAATGACTAATGTTGTACAGTTGTTGTTTAGTAAATGACTAATGTTGTACAGTTGTTGTTTAGTAAATGACTAATGTTGTACAGTTGTTGTTTAGTAAAGGTTTATTGTTATACATTTGTTGTTTAGCAAATGACTAATATTGTACAGTTATTGTTTAGTAAATGACTAATGTTGTACAGTTGTTGTTTACAAATAAATAATGTTGTTTAGTAAATGTTTATTGTTATACATTTGTTGTTTAGTAAATGACAATGTTATACAGTTGTTGTTTAGTAAATGACTAATGTTGTACAGTTGTTGTTTAGTAAATGACTAATGTTGTACAGTTGTTTAGTAAATAAATAATGCTGTACAGTTGTTGTTTAGTAAATGTTTATTGTTATACATTTGTTGTTTAGTAAATGTTTATTGTTATACATTTGTTGTTTAGTAAATGAATAATGTTGTACAGTTATTGTTTAGTAAATGACTAATGTTGTACAGTTATTTTTTAGTAAATGACTAATGTTGTACAGTTGTTGTTTAGTAAATGTACAGTTGTTGTTTAGTAAATGTTTATTGTTATACATTTGTTGTTTAGTAAATGTTGTTTAAATGTTGTACATTTGTTGTTTAGTAAATGACTAATGTTGTACAGTTGTTGTTTAGTAAATGACAATGTTGTACAGTTGTTGTTTAGTAAATGTTTAATGTTGTACAGTTGTTGTTGTTTAGTAAATGTTTAATGTTATACAGTTGTTGTTTAGTAAATGACTAATGTTGTACAGTTGTTGTTTAGTAAATGACTAATGTTGTACAGTTGTTGTTTAGTAAATGACTAATGTTGTACAGTTGTTGTTTGTTGTTTAGTAAATGTTTATTGTTATACATTTGTTGTTTAGTAAATGTTTATTGTTATACATTTGTTGTTTAGTAAATGACTAATGTTGTACAGTTGTTGTTTAGTAAATGACTAATGTTGTACAGTTGTTGTTTAGTAAATGACTAATGTTGTACAGTTGTTGTTTAGTAAATGACTAATGTTGTACAGTTGTTGTTTAGTAAATGTTTAATGTTGTATTGTTGTTTAGTACATGTTGTTGTTTAGTAAATGTTTATTGTTATACATTTGTTGTTTAGTAAATGACTAATGTTGTACAGTTATTGTTTAGTAAATGACTAATGTTGAACAGTTGTTGTTTAGTAAATAAATAATGTTGTTGTTGTTGTTTAGTAAATGTTTATTGTTATACATTTGTTGTTTAGTAAATAAATTGTTATACATTTGTTGTTTAGTAAATGACAATGTTGTACAGTTATTGTTTAGTAAATGACTAATGTTGTACAGTTGTTGTTTAGTAAATAAATAATGCTGTACAGTTGTTGTTTAGTAAATGTTTATTGTTATACATTTGTTGTTTAGTAAATGTTAATTTAGTAAATGACTAATGTTGTACAGTTGTTTAGTAAATGACTAATGTTGTACAGTTGTTGTTTAGTAAATGACTAATGTTGTACAGTTGTTGTTTAGTAAATGACTAATGTTGTACAGTTGTTGTACACAGTTGTTGTTTAGTAAATGACTAATGTTGTACATTTGTTGTTTAGTAAATGTTAATGTTGTACAGTTGTTGTTTAGTAAATGACTAATGTTGTACAGTTGTTGTTTAGTAAATAAATAATGGTGTACAGTTGTTGTTTAGTAAATGTTTATTGTTATACATTTGTTGTTTAGTAAATGTTTATTGTTATACATTTGTTGTTTAGTAAATGACTAATGTTGTACAGTTATTGTTTAGTAAATGACTAATGTTGTACAGTTGTTGTTTAGTAAATAAATAATGTTGTACAGTTAGTAAATGTAATGTACAGTTGTTGTTTAGTAAATGTTTATTGTTATGTTGTACATTTGTTGTTTAGTAAAGTAAATGACTTTATTGTTGTACATTTGTTGTTTAGTAAATGACTAATGTTGTACAGTTGTTGTTTAGTAAATGTAATGTTGTACAGTTGTTGTAAATAAATAATGTTAGTAAATGTTTATTGTTATACAGTTGTTGTTTAGTAAATGTTTAATGTTATACAGTTGTTGTTTAGTAAATGACTAATGTTGTACAGTTGTTGTTTAGTAAATGACTAATGTTGTACAGTTGTTGTTTAGTAAATAATGTAAATAAATAATAATGCTGTACAGTTGTTGTTTAGTAAATGTTTATTGTTATACATTTGTTGTTTAGTAAATGTTTATTGTTATACATTTGTTGTTTAGTAAATGACTAATGTTGTACAGTTATTGTTTAGTAAATGACTAATGTTGTACAGTTGTTGTTTAGTAAATGACTAATGTTGTACAGTTGTTGTTTAGTAAATGTTTATTGTTATACATTTGTTGTTTAGTAAATGTTTATTGTTATACATTTGTTGTTTAGTAAATGACTAATGTTGTACAGTTATTGTTTAGTAAATGACTAATGTTGAACAGTTGTTGTTTAGTAAATAAATAATGCTGTACAGTTGTTGTTTAGTAAATGTTTATTGTTATACATTTGTTGTTTAGTAAATGTTTAATGTTATACATTTGTTGTTTAGTAAATGACTAATGTTGTACAGTTGTTGTTTAGTAAATGACTAATGTTGTACAGTTGTTGTTTAGTAAATGACTAATGTTGTACAGTTGTTGTTTAGTAAATGTTTAATGTTATACAGTTGTTGTACATTTGTTGTTGTTTGTTGTTTAGTAAATGACTAATGTTGTACAGTTGTTGTTTAGTAAATGACTAATGTTGTACAGTTGTTTAGTAAATGACTAGTAAATGTTGTACAGTTAAAATGTTGTACAGTTGTTTATTGTTTTGTTGTTTAGTAAATGTTTATTGTTATACATTTGTTGTTTAGTAAATGACTAATGTTGTACAGTTATTGTTTAGTAAATGACTAATGTTGTACAGTTGTTGTTTAGTAAATGACTAATGTTGTACAGTTGTTGTTTAGTAAATGTTGTTTAGTAAATGACTAATGTTGTACAGTTGTTGTTTAGTAAATGACTAATGTTGTACAGTTGTTTAGTAAATGAATAATGTTGTACAGTTGTTGTTTAGTAAATGTTTAATGTTGTACAGTTGTTGTTTAGTAAATGTTTAATGTTGTACAGTTGTTGTTGTAGTAAATACATTTGTTGTTAAATGACTAACAGTTGTTGTTTAGTAAATGACTAATGTTGTACAGTTGTTGTTTAGTAAATAAATATGTGTTATACATTTGTTGTTTAGTAAATGTTTATTGTTATACATTTGTTGTTTAGTAAATGTTTATTGTTATACATTTGTTGTTTAGTAAATGACTAATGTTGTACAGTTGTTGTTTAGTAAATGACTAATGTTGTACAGTTATTGTTTAGTAAATGACTAATGTTGAACAGTTGTTGTTTAGTAAATAAATAATGTTGTACAGTTGTTCTTTAGTAAATGTTTATTGTTAAATTTAATGTTATTGTTTAGTAAATGACTAATGTTGTACAGTTGTTGTTTAGTAAATGACTAATGTTGTACAGTTGTTGTTTAGTTGTTTAGTAAATGACTAATGTTGTAAATGTTAGTTGTTGTTTAGTAAATGTTTATTGTTATACATTTGTTGTTTAGTAAATGTTTATTGTTATACATTTTGTACAGTTGTTTAGTAAATGACTAATGTTGTACAGTTGTTGTTTAGTAAATGACTAATGTTGTACAGTTGTTGTTTAGTAAATAAATAATGTTGTACAGTTGTTGTTTAGTAAATGTTAATGCTGTTGTTATACATTTGTTGTTTAGTAAATGTTTATTGTTATACATTTGTTGTTTAGTAAATGACTAATGTTGTACAGTTACAATGTTGTTGTTGTTTAGTAAATGACTAATGTTGTACAGTTGTTGTTTAGTAAATAAATAATGTTGTACAGTTGTTGTTTAGTAAATGTTTATAATGTTGTACATGTTTATTGTTATACAGTTGTTGTTTAGTAAATGTTTAATGTTGTACAGTTATTGTTTAGTAAATGACTAATGTTGTACAGTTGTTGTTTAGTAAATGACTAATGTTGTACAGTTGTTGTTTAGTAAATGACTAATGTTGTACAGTTGTTGTTTAGTAAATGTTTATTGTTATACATTTGTTGTTTAGTAAATGTTTATTGTTATACATTTGTTGTTTAGTAAATGACTAATGTTGTACAGTTATTGTTTAGTAAATGACTAATGTTGTACAGTTGTTGTTTAGTAAATGAATAATGTTGTACAGTTGTTGTTTAGTAAATGACTAATGTTGTACAGTTGTTGTTTAGTAAATGTTTATTGTTATACATTTGTTGTTTAGTAAATGACTAATGTTGTACAGTTATTGTTTAGTAAATGACTAATGTTGTACAGTTGTTGTTTAGTAAATGTTGTATTGTTTAGTTGTTGTTTAGTAAATGTTTAATGTTATACATTTGTTGTTTAGTAAATGACTAATGTTGTACAGTTGTTGTTTAGTAAATGACTAATGTTGTACAGTTGTTGTTTAGTAAATGACTAATGTTGTACAGTTGTTGTAAATGACTAGTAACATGAGTAAATGTTGTTGTACAGTTGTTTAGTAAATTAATGTTGTACAGTAAAAATGTAATGTTGTACAGTTGTTGTTTAGTAAATGAATAATGTTGTACAGTTATTGTTTATTAAATGACTAATGTTGTACAGTTGTTGTTTAGTAAATGACTAATGTTGTACAGTTATTGTTTAGTAAATGACTAATGTTGTACAGTTGTTGTTTAGTAAATGACTAATGTTGTACAGTTGTTGTTTAGTAAATAAATAATGTTGTACAGTTGTTGTTTAGTAAATGTTTATTGTTATACATTTGTTGTTTAGTAAATTTGTTGTTGTTGTTTTTAGTAAATGACTAATGTTGTACAGTTATTGTTTAGTAAATGACTAATGTTGTACAGTTGTTGTTTAGTAAATAAATAATGTTGTACAGTTGTTTAGTAAATGTTTATACATTTGTTGTTTAGTAAATGTTTATTGTTATACATTTGTTGTTTAGTAAATGACTAATGTTGTACAGTTATTGTTTAGTAAATGACTAATGTTGTACAGTTGTTGTTTAGTAAATGACTAATGTTGTACAGTTGTTGTTTAGTAAATAAATAATGTTAATTTGTTGTTTAGTAAATGTTTATTGTTATACATTTGTTGTTTAGTAAATGACTAATGTTGTACAGTTGTTGTTTAGTAAATGACTAATGTTGTACAGTTGTTGTTTAGTAAATAAATAATGTTGTACAGTTGTTGTTTAGTAAATGTTTATTGTTATACATTTGTTGTTTAGTAAATGTTTATTGTTATACATTTGTTGTTTAGTAAATGACTAATGTTGTACAGTTGTTGTTTAGTAAATGACTAATGTTGTACAGTTGTTGTTTAGTAAATAAATAATGCTGTACAGTTGTTTATTGTTATACAGTTGTTGTTTAGTAAATGTTTAATGTTGTACAGTTGTTGTTTAGTAAATGACTAATGTTGTACAGTTGTTGTTGTAGTGTTGTACAGTTGTTGTTTAGTAAATGACTAATGTTGTACAGTTGTTGTTTAGTAAATGACTAATGTTATACAGTTGTTGTTTAGTAAATGACTAATGTTGTACAGTTGTTGTTTAGTAAATGACTAATGTTGTACAGTTGTTGTTTAGTAAATAAATAATGTTGTACAGTTGTTGTTTAATGTTGTACAGTTGTTTAGTAAATGTTTAATGTTGTACAGTTGTTGTTTAGTAAATGAATGCTGTATGTTGTACATTTGTTGTTTAGTAAATGACTAATGTTGTACAGTTGTTGTTTAGTAAATGAAATAATGTTGTTTAGTACATAAATAATGTGTAAATTACAGTTGTTGTTTAGTGTTTATACATTTGTTGTTTAGTAAATTAGTTTAGTAAATGACTAATGTTGTGACTAATGTTGTACAGTTGTTGTTTAGTAAATGACTAATGTTGTACAGTTGTTGTTTAGTAAATGACTAATGTTGTACAGTTGTTGTTGTTTAATGTTGTACATTTGTTGTTTAGTAAATGAATAATGTTATACAGTGTTTAGTATGTTTAATGTTATACATTTGTTGTTTAGTAAATGTTTAATGTTGTACAGTTGTTGTTTAGTAAATGAATAATGTTTGTTTAGTACAGTTGTTGTTTAGTAAATGTAATGTTGTACAGTTGTTGTTTAGTAAATGTTTAATGTTGTACAGTTGTTGTTTAGTAAATGTTTATGTGTTATACAGTAAATGACTAATGTTGTACAGTTGTTGTTTAGTACATAAATAATGTTGTTGTTTAGTAAATGTTTATTGTTATACATTTGTTGTTTAGTAAATGACTAATGTTGTACAGTTGTTTAGTAAATAAATAATGCTGTACAGTTGTTGTTTAGTAAATGTTTATTGTTATACATTTGTTGTTTAGTAAATGTTTATTGTTATACATTTGTTGTTTAGTAAATGACTAATGTTGTACAGTTATTGTTTAGTAAATGACTAATGTTGTACAGTTGTTGTTTAGTAAATAAATAATGTTGTACAGTTGTTGTTTAGTAAATGCCTAATGTTGTACAGTTGTTGTTTAGTAAATGTTTGTACAGTTGTTGTTTAGTAAATAAATAATGTTGTACAGTTGTTGTTTAGTAAATGTTTATTGTTATACATTTGTTGTTTAGTAAATGTTTATTGTTTATAAATGACAATTTGTTGTTTAGTAAATAAATGTAATGTTGTACAGTTGTTGTTTAGTTGTTTAGTAAATGACTAATGTTGTACAGTTGTTTAGTAAATTAGTAAATAGTAAATAATGCTGTTGTACAGTTGTTGTTTAGTAAATGTTTATTGTTATACATTTGTTGTTTAGTAAATGTTTATTGTTATACATTTGTTGTTTAGTAAATGACTAATGTTGTACAGTTATTGTTTAGTAAATGACTAATGTTGTACAGTTGTTGTTTAGTAAATAAATAATGCTGTACAGTTGTTGTTTAGTAGTAAATGTTTATTGTTATACATTTGTTTATTGTTATACATTTGTTGTTTAGTAAATGTTTATTGTTATACATTTGTTGTTTAGTAAATGACTAATGTTGTACAGTTGTTGTTTAGTAAATGACTAATGTTGTACAGTTGTTGTTTAGTAAATGACTAATGTTGTACAGTTGTTGTTTAGTAAATGACTAATGTTGTACATTTGTTGTTTAGTAAATGACTAATGTTGTACAGTTATTGTTTAGTAAATGACAATGTTGTACAGTTGTTGTTTAGTAAATGTTTTGTTGTTTATAATGTTGTACAGTTGTTGTTTAGTAAATGTTTAATGTTATACATTTGTTGTTTAGTAAATGACTAATGTTGTACAGTTGTTGTTTAGTAAATGACTAATGTTGTACAGTTGTTGTTTAGTAAATGACTAATGTTGTACAGTTGTTGTTTAGTAAATGACAATGTTACAGTTGTTGTTTAGTAAATGACTAATGTTGTACAGTTGTTGTTTAGTAAATGTAATGTTGTACAGTTGTTGTTTAGTAAATGAATAATGTTGTACAGTTGTTGTTTAGTAAATGTTTAATGTTATACAGTTGTTGTTTAGTAAATGACTAATGTTGTACAGTTGTTGTTTAGTAAATGACTAATGTTGTACAGTTGTTGTTTAGTAAATTAGTTGTTTAGTAAATGTTTATTGTTGTTTGTTGTTTAGTAAATAATTGTTATACATTTGTTGTTTAGTAAATGTTTATTGTTATACATTTGTTGTTTAGTAAATGACTAATGTTGTACAGTTGTTGTTTAGTAAATGACTAATGTTGTACAGTTGTTGTTTAGTAAATGAATAATGTTGTACAGTTGTTGTTTAGTAAATGTTTATTGTTATACATTTGTTGTTTAGTAAATGATTAATGTTGTACATTTGTTGTTTAGTAAATGACTAATGTTGTACAGTTGTTGTTTAGTAAATGACTAATGTTGTACAGTTGTTGTTTAGTACAATAAATAATGTTGTTGTTTAGTAAATGTTTATTGTTATACATTTGTTGTTTAGTAAATGTTTATTGTTATACATTTGTTGTTTAGTAAATGACTAATGTTGTACAGTTAGTTGTTTTGTTGTTTAGTAAATGACTAATGTTGTACAGTTGTTGTTTAGTAAATAAATAATGTTGTACAGTTGTTGTTTAGTAAATGTTTATTGTTATACATTTGTTGTTTAGTAAATGTTTATTGTTATACATTTGTTGTTTAGTAAATGACTAATGTTGTACAGTTATTGTTTAGTAAATGACTAATGTTGTACAGTTGTTGTTTAGTAAATGACTAATGTTGAACAGTTGTTGTTTAGTAAATGTTTAATGTTAGTAAATGACTAATGTTATACAGTTGTTTAGTAAATTAATGTAACAGTTGTTGTTTAGTAAATGACTAATGTTGTACAGTTGTTGTTTAGTAAATGACTAATGTTGTTGTTTTTAGTAAATGACTAATGTTGTACAGTTGTTGTTTAGTAAATGACAATGTTGTACAGTTGTTTAGTAAATGTTTATTAGTAAATGTTTAGTAAATGTTATACAGTTGTTGTTTAGTAAATGACTAATGTTGTACAGTTGTTGTTTAGTAAATGACTAATGTTGTACAGTTGTTGTTGTTTAGTAAATGAATAATGTTGTTTAATTGTTGTTTAGTAAATGAATAATGTTGTACAGTTGTTGTTTAGTAAATGTTTATTGTTATGTTACATTTGTTGTTTAGTAAATGTTTATTGTTATACATTTGTTGTTTAGTAAATGACTAATGTTGTACAGTTATTGTTTAGTAAATGACTAATGTTGTTGTTGTTTAGTAAATAAATAATGTTGTACAGTTGTTGTTTAGTAAATGTTTATTGTTATACATTTGTTGTTTAGTAAATGTTTAATGTTGTACAGTTGTTGTTTTTAGTAAATGACTAATGTTGTACAGTTGTTGTACAGTTGTTTAGTAAATGACTAATGTTGTACAGTTGTTGTTTAGTAAATGACTAATGTTGTACAGTTGTTGTTTAGTAAATGTTTATGTTATACATGTTACAGTTGTTGTTTAGTAAATGACATTTTGTTTGTTTAGTAAATGACAGTAGTAAATGTTTATTGTACATTTGTTGTTTAGTAAATGACTAATGTTGTACAGTTATTGTTTAGTAAATGACTAATGTTGTACAGTTGTTGTTTAGTAAATGACTAATGTTGTACAGTTGTTGTTTAGTAAATGTTTATTGTTATACATAGTAAATGTTGTTATACATTTGTTGTTTAGTAAATGACTAATGTTGTACAGTTGTTATTGTTTAGTAAATGAATAATGTTGTACAGTTGTTGTTTATAAATAATGACAGTAGTAAATGTTTATTGTTATACATTTGTTGTTTAGTAAATGTTTAATGTTAACAGTTGTTGTTTAGTAAATGTAATGTTGTACAGTTGTTATACATAATTGTTGTTTAGTAAATGTTTATTGTTATACATTTGTTGTTTAGTAAATGTTTAATGTTGTACAGTTGTTGTTTAGTAAATGACTAATGTTGTACAGTTGTTGTTTAGTAAATGACTAATGTTGTACAGTTGTTGTTTAGTAAATGACTAATGTTGTACAGTTGTTGTTTAGTAAATGTTTATTGTTGTACAAATGTTTATTGTTTAGTAAATGTTTAATGTTATACATTTGTTGTTTAGTAAATGTAACAGTTGTTGTTTAGTAAATGACTAATGTTGTACAGTTGTTGTTTAGTAAATGACTAATGTTGAACAGTTGTTGTTTAGTAAATAAATAATGCTGTACAGTTGTTGTTTAGTAAATGTTTATTGTTATACATTTGTTGTTTAGTAAATGACTAATGTTGTACAGTTATTGTTTAGTAAATGACTAATGTTGTACAGTTGTTGTTTAGTAAATAAATAATGCTGTACAGTTGTTGTTTAGTAAATGTTTATTGTTATACATTTGTTGTTTAGTAAATGTTTACAGTTGTTTAGTACATTTGTTGTTTAGTAAATGACTAATGTTGTACAGTTGTTGTTTAGTAAATGACTAATGTTGTACAGTTGTTGTTTAGTAAATGTTGTTGTACAGTTGTTGTTTAGTAAATGTTTAATTGTTGTACATTGTTGTTTAGTAAATGTTTAATGTTGTACAGTTGTTGTTTAGTAAATGTTTATTGTTATACATTTGTTGTTTAGTAAATGTTTATTGTTATACATTTGTTGTTTAGTAAATGACTAATGTTGTACAGTTATTGTTTAGTAAATGACTAATGTTGTACAGTTGTTGTTTAGTAAATAAATAATGTTGTACAGTTGTTGTTTAGTAAATGTTTATTGTTATACATTTGTTGTTTAGTAAATGTTTATTGTTATACATTTGTTGTTTAGTAAATGACTAATGTTGTTATACAGTTGTTGTTTAGTAAATGACTAATGTTGTACAGTTGTTGTTTAGTAAATGACTAATGTTGTACAGTTGTTGTTTAGTAAATGACTAATGTTGTACAGTTGTTGTTTAGTAAATGACTAATGTTGTACAGTTGTTGTTTAGTAAATGACTAATGTTGTACAGTTGTTGTTTAGTAAATGACTAATGTTGTACAGTTGTTGTTTAGTAAATGTTTAATTGTTGTACAGTTGTTGTTTAGTAAATGACTAAGTAAATGTTGTTGTACAGTTGTTGTTTAGTAAATGACTAATGTTGTACATAATGTTGTACAGTTGTTGTTTAGTAAATGTTAATGTTATACAGTTGTTGTTTAGTAAATGTTTATTGTTATACATTTGTTGTTTAGTAAATGACTAATGTTGTACAGTTGTTGTTTAGTAAATGACTAATGTTGTACAGTTGTTGTTTACAGTTGTTGTTTGCTGTAAAGTTGTTGTTTAGTAAATGTTTATTGTTATACATAATGTTATACAGTTGTTGTTTAGTAAATGACTAATGTTGTACAGTTGTTGTTTAGTAAATGTTTATTGTTATACATTTGATGTTTAGTAAATGACTAATGTTGTACAGTTATTGTTTAGTAAATGACTAATGTTGTACAGTTGTTGTTTAGTAAATGAATAATGTTGTACAGTTGTTGTTTAGTAAATGTTTAATGTTGTACAGTTGTTGTTTAGTAAATGTTTAATGTTGTACAGTTGTTGTTTAGTAAATGTTTATTGTTATACATTTGTTGTTGTTTAGTAAATGACTAATGTTGTACAGTTGTTGTTTAGTAAATGACTAGTAAATGACTAATGTTGTACAGTTGTTGTTTAGTAAATGACTAATGTTGTACAGTTGTTGTTTAGTAAATAAAATGTTATACAGTTGTTGTTTAGTAAATGTTTATTGTTATACATTTGTTGTTTAGTAAATGTTTATTGTTATACATAGTAAATGTTGTACAGTTATTGTTTAGTAAATGACTAATGTTGTACAGTTGTTTAGTTTAGTAATGAATAATGTTGTACAGTTGTTGTTTAGTAAATGTTTATTGTTATACATTTGTTGTTTAGTAAATGTTTATTGTTATACATTTGTTGTTTAGTAAATGACTAATGTTGTACAGTTGTTGTTTAGTAAATGACTAATGTTGTACAGTTGTTGTTTAGTAAATGAATAATGTTGTACAGTTGTTGTTTAGTAAATAATGTTGTACAGTTGTTGTTTAGTAAATGTTTATTGTTATACATTTGTTGTTTAGTAAATGTTTATTGTTATACATTTGTTGTTTAGTAAATGACTAATGTTGTACAGTTGTTGTTTAGTAAATGACTAATGTTGTACAGTTGTTGTTTAGTAAATGAAATAATGTTGTACAGTTAATGCTGTACAGTTGTTGTTTAGTAAATGTTTATTGTTATACATTTGTTGTTTTGTAAATGTTTATTGTTATACATTTATTGTTTAGTAAAAGTTTATTGTTATACATTTGTTGTTTAGCAAATGACTAATATTGTACAGTTGTTGTTTAGTAAATGAATAATGTTGTACAGTTGTTGTTTAGTAAATGTTTAATGTTGTACAGTTGTTGTTTAGTAAATGTTTAATGTTGTACAGTTGTTGTAAATGACTAATGTTACAATAAATGACTAATGTTGTACAGTTGTTGTTTAGTAAATGTTATACAGTTGTTGTTTAGTAAATGACTAATGTTGTACAGTTGTTGTTTAGTAAATGACTAATGTTGTACAGTTGTTGTTTAGTAAATGTTTAATGTTGTACAGTTGTTGTTTAGTAAATGTTTATTGTTATACAGTTGTTGTTTAGTAAATGTTTATTGTTATACATTTGTTGTTTAGTAAATGACTAATGTTGTACAGTTGTTGTTTAGTAAATGACTAATGTTGTACAGTTGTTGTTTAGTAAATGTGTTGTACAGTTGTTTAGTAAATGAATAATGTTGTACAGTTGTTGTTTAGTAAATGTTTATTGTTAGTAAATAGTAAATGTTATACATTTGTTGTTTAGTAAATGTTTAATGTTATACATTTTGTTGTTTAGTAAATGACTAATGTGTACAGTTGTTGTTTAGTAAATAAATAATGTTTAAATGTTTATTGTTATACATTTGTTGTTTAGTAAATGACTAATGTTGTACAGTTGTTGTTTAGTAAATGACTAATGTTGTACAGTTGTTGTTTAGTAAATGACTGTTTGTTGTTTAGTAAATGTTTACAGTTGTTGTTTAGTAAATGACTAATGTTGTACAGTTGTTGTTTAGTAAATGTTTAATGTTATACAGTTGTTGTTTAGTAAATGTTTATACATTTGTTGTTTAGTAAATGTTGTACATTTGTTGTTTAGTAAATGACTAATGTTGTAGTTGTTGTTTAGTAAATAAATTGTTTACAGTTGTTGTTTAGTAATGTTGTTATACAGTTGTTGTTTAGTAAATGACTAATGTTGTACAGTTGTTATACATACAGTTGTTGTTTAGTTTTTATTGTTAAATTTGTTGTTTAGTAAATGTTTAATGTTGTACAGTTGTTGTTTAGTAAATGACTAATGTTGTACAGTTATTGTTTAGTAAATGACTAATGTTGTACAGTTGTTGTTTAAAATAAATAATGTTGTACAGTTGTTGTTTAGTAAATGTTTATTGTTATACATTTGTTGTTTAGTAAATGACTAATGTTGTACATTGTTGTTTAGTAAATGACAATGTTGTACAGTTGTTGTTTAGTAAATGACTAATGTTGTACAGTTGTTGTTTAGTAAATGACAATGTTGTACAGTTGTTGTTTAGTAAATAAATAATGTTGTACAGTTGTTGTTTAGTAAATGTTTATTGTTATACATTTGTTGTTTAGTAAATGTTTATTGTTATACATTTGTTGTTTAGTAAATGTTTATTGTTATACATTTGTTGTTTAGTAAATGTTTAATGTTGTACAGTTGTTGTTTAGTAAATGTTGTTGTTTAGTAAATGAATTAATGTTGTACAGTTGTTGTTTAGTAAATGACTAATGTTGTACAGTTGTTGTTTAAATAAATAATGTACAGTTGTTGTTTAGTAAATAATGTTGTACAGTTGTTGTTTAGTAAATGTTTATTGTTATACATTTGTTGTTTAGTAAATGTTTATTGTTATACATTTGTTGTTTAGTAAATGACTAATGTTGTACAGTTATTGTTTAGTAAATGACTAATGTTGTACAGTTGTTGTTTAAATAAATAATGCTGTACAGTTGTTGTATAAATAATGCTGTACAGTTGTTGTTTAGTAAATGTTTATTGTTATACATTTGTTGTTTAGTAAATGACTAATGTTGTACAGTTGTTGTTTAGTAAATGACTAATGTTGTACAGTTGTTGTTTAGTAAATGAATAATGTTGTACAGTTGTTGTTTAGTAAATGTTGTTGTTGTTTAGTAAATGTAATGTTGTACAGTTGTTGTTTAGTAAATGTTTATTGTTATACATTTGTTGTTTAGTAAATGACTAATGTTGTACAGTTGTTGTTTAGTAAATGACTAATGTTGTACAGTTGTTGTTTAGTAAATGACTAATGTTGTACAGTTGTTGTTTAGTAAATGTTTATTGTTATACATTTGTTGTTTAGCAAATGTCTGATGTTGTACAGTTGTTGTTTAGTAAATTTGTTGTTTGTTGTTTAGTAAATGACTAATGTTGTACAGTTGTTGTTTAGTAAATGACTAATGTTGTACAGTTGTTGTTTAGTAAATGACTAATGTTGTACAGTTGTTGTTTAGTAAATGTTTAATGTGTGTACAGTTGTTGTTTAGTAAATGTTTATTGTTATACATTTGTTGTTTAGTAAATGACAATGTTGTACATTTGTTGTTTAGTAAATGACTAATGTTGTACAGTTGTTGTTTAGTAAATGATTAATGTTGTACAGTTGTTGTTTAGTAAATGACTAATGTTGTACAGTTGTTGTTTAGTAAATGACTAATGTTGTACAGTTGTTGTTTAGTAAATGTAATGTTGTACAGTTGTTTAGTAAATGACTAATGTTGTACAGTTGTTGTTTAGTAAATGTAATGCTTATACAGTTGTTGTTTAGTAAGTAAATGTTTATTGTTATACATTTGTTGTTTAGTAAATGTTTAGTTGTTTGTTGTTTAGTAAATGACTAATGTTGTACAGTTGTTTAGTAAATAAATAATGCTGTACAGTTGTTGTTTAGTAAATGTTTATTGTTATACATTTGTTGTTTAGTAAATGTTTATTGTTATACATTTGTTGTTTAGTAAATGACTAATGTTGTACAGTTATTGTTTAGTAAATGACTAATGTTGAACAGTTGTTGTTTAGTAAATAAATAATGTTGTACAGTTGTTGTTTAGTAAATGTTTATTGTTATACATTTGTTGTTTAGTAAATGACTAATGTTGTTTAGTAAATGACAATGTTGTTTGTTGTTTAGTAAATGAATAATGTTGTACAGTTGTTGTTTAGTAAATGTTTAATGTTGTTTGTTGTTTAAAATGAATAATGTTGTACAGTTGTTGTTTAGTAAATGACTAATGTTGTACAGTTGTTGTTTAGTAAATGTTTATTGTTGTTGTTTAGTAAATGACTAATGTTGTACAGTTGTTGTTTAGTAAATGACTAATGTTGTACAGTTGTTGTTTAGTAAATGAATAATGTTGTACAGTTGTTGTTTAGTAAATGAATAATGTTGTACAGTTGTTGTTTAGTAAATGTTTTATTGTTATACATTTGTTGTTTAGTAAATGTTTATTGTTACATTTGTTGTTTAGTAAATGACTAATGTTGTACAGTTATTGTTTAGTAAATGACTAATGTTGTACAGTTGTTGTTTAGTAAATAAATAATGTTGTACAGTTGTTGTTTAGTAAATGTTTATTGTTATACATTTGTTGTTTAGTAAATGTAATTATGTTATACATTTGTTGTTTAGTAAATGACTAATTTAGTAAATTTTGTTGTTTAGTAAATGACAGTTGTTGTTTAGTAAATGACTAATGTTGTACAGTTGTTGTTTAGTAAATGACTAATGTTGTACAGTTGTTGTTTAGTAAATGACTAATGTTGTTTATTGTTTAGTAAATGACTAATGTTGAACAGTTGTTGTTTAGTAAATACAATGTTGTTTGTTGTTTAGTAAATGACTAATGTTGTACAGTTGTTGT
This sequence comes from Tachypleus tridentatus, assembly GCF_004210375.1. Taxonomy (NCBI): domain Eukaryota; kingdom Metazoa; phylum Arthropoda; class Merostomata; order Xiphosura; family Limulidae; genus Tachypleus; species Tachypleus tridentatus. The sequence continues at coordinate 146,590,876 of NC_134832.1, read as the reverse complement.
TTAGTAAATGAATAATGTTGTACAGTTAGTTATACATTTGTTGTTTAAAATGACTAATGTTATACAGTTGTTGTTTAGTAAATGACTAATGTTGTACAGTTATTGTTTAGTAAATGACAATGTTGTTTGTTTAGTAAATAAATAATGTTTACAGTTGTTTAGTAAATGTTTAATGTTATTGTTATACATTTGTTGTTTAGTAAATGTTTATTGTTATACATTTGTTGTTTAGTAAATGTTTATTGTTATACATTGTTTAGTAAATGTTTAGTTGTACAGTTGTTTAGTAAATTATGACTAATGTTATACAGTTGTTGTTGTAAATTAGTAAATGACTAATGTTGTACAGTTGTTGTTTAGTAAATGACTAATGTTGTACAGTTGTTGTTTAGTAAATGTTTAATGTTATACAGTTGTTGTTTAGTAAATGACTAATGTTTATTGTTATAAATGACAATGTTGTTGTTGTTTAGTAAATGTTGTTGTACAGTTGTTGTTTAGTAAATGACTAATGTTGTACAGTTGTTGTTTAGTAAATGACTAATGTTGTACAGTTGTTGTTTAGTAAATAAATAATGTTGTACAGTTGTTGTTTAGTAAATGTTTATTGTTATACATTTGTTGTTTAGTAAATGTTTATTGTTATACATTTGTTGTTTAGTAAATGACTAATGTTGTACAGTTATTGTTTAGTAAATGACTAATGTTGTACAGTTGTTGTTTAGTAAATAAATAATGCTGTACAGTTGTTGTTTAAATGTAAATGTTTATTGTTATACATTTGTTGTTTAAATGTTTATTGTTAAATGTTTAATGTTATACAGTTGTTGTTTAGTAAATGACTAATGTTGTACAGTTGTTGTTTAGTAAATGAATAATGTTGTTTGTTTTTAGTAAATGTTTAATGTTATACAGTTGTTGTTTAGTAAATGACTAATGTTGTACAGTTGTTGTTTAGTAAATGACTAATGTTGTACAGTTGTTGTTTAGTAAATGACTAATGTTGTTATACAGTTGTTGTTTAGTAAATGTTTAATGTTATACAGTTGTTGTTTAGTAAATGTTGTTTAGTACAGTTGTTGTTTAGTAAATGTTTATATTGTTACATTTGTTGTTTAGTAAATGACTAATGTTGTACAGTTATTGTTTAGTAAATGACTAATGTTGTACAGTTGTTGTTTAGTAAATAAATAATGCTGTACAGTTGTTGTTTAGTAAATGTTTATTGTTATACATTTGTTGTTTAGTAAATGTTTACATTTGTTAGTACATTTGTTGTTTTTAGTAAATGACTAATGTTGTACAGTTGTTGTTTAGTAAATGACTAATGTTGTACAGTTGTTGTTTAGTAAATGTTTAATGTTGTACAGTTGTTGTTTACAGTTGTTGTTTAGTAAATGTTTATTGTTATACATTTGTTGTTTAGTAAATGTTTATTAACATGTTGTTTAGTACATGTTGTTGTTTAGTAAATGACTAATGTTGTACAGTTGTTGTTTAGTAAATGACTAATGTTGTACAGTTGTTGTTTAGTAAATGTAATGTTGTACAGTTGTTGTTTAGTAAATGTTGTACAGTTGTTGTTTAGTAAATACATAATTGTTGTTTAGTAAATGTTTATTGTTATAAATTAATGTTGTACAGTTGTTTAGTAAATGTTTATTGTTATACATTTGTTGTTTAGTAAATGACTAATACAGTTGTTTAGTACAGTTGTTGTTTAGTAAATGACTAATGTTGTACAGTTGTTGTTTAGTAAATGACTAATGTTGTACAGTTGTTGTTTAGTAAATGTTTAATGTTATACATAGTAAATGTAATGTTGTACAGTTGTTGTTTAGTAAATGTTTAATGTTGTACAGTTGTTGTTTAGTAAATGTTGTTTGTTGTTTAGTAAATGTTTATTGTTATACATTTGTTGTTTAGTAAATGACTAATGTTGTACAGTTGTTGTTTAGTAAATGACTAATGTTGTACAGTTGTTGTTTAGTAAATAATGTAATTGTTGTTTAGTACAGTTGTTGTTTAGTAAATGACTAATGTTGTACAATAAATGACTAATGTTGTACAGTTGTTGTTTAGTAAATGTTTAATGTTGTACAGTTGTTGTTTAGTAAATGTTTATTGTTATACATTTGTTGTTTAGTAAATGTTTAATGTTGTACATTTGTTGTTTAGTAAATGACTAATGTTGTACAGTTGTTGTTTAGTAAATGACTAATGTTGTACAGTTGTTGTTTAGTAAATAAATAATGTTGTACAGTTGTTGTTTAGTAAATGTTTATTGTTATACATTTGTTGTTTAGTAAATGTTTATTGTTATACATTTGTTGTTTAGTAAATGACTAATGTTGTACAGTTATTGTTTAGTAAATGACTAATGTTGTACAGTTGTTGTTTAGTAAATAAATAATGTTGTACAGTTGTTGTTTAGTAAATGACTATTGTTATACAGTTGTTGTTTAGTAAATGTTTATTGTTATACATTTGTTGTTTAGTAAATGTTTATTGTTATACATTTGTTGTTTAGTAAATGTAATGTTGTACAGTTGTTGTTTAGTAAATGACTAATGTTGTACAGTTGTTGTTTAGTAAATGAATAATGTTGTACAGTTGTTGTTTAGTAAATGTTTAATGTTATACAGTTGTTGTTTAGTAAATGACATTTGTTGTTTAGTAAATGACTAATGTTGTACAGTTGTTGTTTAGTAAATGACTAATGTTGTACAGTTGTTGTTTAGTAAATAAATAATGCAGTTGTTGTTTAGTAAATGTTTATTGTTATACATTTGTTGTTTAGTAAATGTATTGTTGTACAGTTGTTGTTTAGTAAATGACAATGTTGTTGTTTAGTAAATGTTTATTGTTATACATTTGTTGTTTAGTAAATGTTTAATGTTGTACAGTTGTTGTTTAGTTGTTTAGTTAACATGTTGTTTAGTAAATGACTAATGTTGTACAGTTGTTGTTTAGTAAATGACTAATGTTGTACAGTTGTTGTTTAGTAAATGACTAATGTTGTACAGTTGTTGTTTAGTAAATGTTTATTGTTATACATTTGTTGTTTAGTAAATGTTTATGTTGTACAGTTGTTGTTTAGTAAATGACTAATGTTGTACAGTTGTTGTTTAGTAAATGAATAATGTGTACAGTTGTTGTTTAGTAAATGAATAATGTTGTACAGTTGTTGTTTAGTAAATGTTTAGTAAATGTTATACATTTGTTGTTTAGTAAATGACTAATGTTGTACAGTACAGTTGTTGTTTAGTAAATGACTAATGTTGTACAGTTGTTTAGTTGTTTAAATAAATAATGCTGTACAGTTGTTTAGTAAATAAATAATGTTGTACAGTTGTTGTTTAGTAAATGTTTATTGTTATACATTTGTTGTTTAGTAAATGACTAATGTTGTACAGTTATTGTTTAGTAAATGACTAATGTTGTACAGTTGTTGTTTAGTAAATGACTAATGTTGTACAGTTGTTGTTTAGTAAATGTTTAATGTTGTACAGTTGTTGTTTAGTAAATGTTTATTGTTATACATTTGTTGTTTAGTAAATGTTTATTGTTATACATAGTAAATGACAATGTTGTACAGTTGTTGTTTAGTAAATGACTAATGTTGTACAGTTGTTGTTTAGTAAATGAATAATGTTGTTTAGTAAATGACTAATGTTGTACAGTTGTTGTTTAGTAAATGTTTAATGTTATACAGTTGTTGTTTAGTAAATGTTTAGTAAATGTTATACAGTTTGTTGTTTAGTAAATGACTAATGTTGTACAGTTGTTGTTTAGTAAATGACTAATGTTGTACAGTTGTTGTTTAGTAAATAAATAATGTTGTACAGTTGTTGTTTAGTAAATGTTTATTGTTATACATTTGTTGTTTAGTAAATGTTTATTGTTATACATTTGTTGTTTAGTAAATGACTAATGTTGTACAGTTGTTGTTTAGTAAATGACTAATGTTGTACAGTTGTTGTTTAGTAAATGAATAATGTTGTACAGTTGTTGTTTAGTAAATGTTTATTGTTATACAGTTGTTGTTTAGTAAATGTTTAATGTTATACAGTTGTTGTTTAGTAAATGACTAATGTTGTACAGTAAATGTTTAGTAAATGTTAATGTTGTACAGTTGTTGTTTAGTAAATGACAATGTTGTTTGTTTTTAGTAAATGACTAATGTTGTACAGTTGTTGTTTAGTAAATGACTAATGTTGTACAGTTGTTGTTTAGTAAATGACTAATGTTGTACAGTTGTTGTTTAGTAAATAAATAATGCTGTACAGTTGTTGTTTAGTAAATGTTTATTGTTATACATTTGTTGTTTAGTAAATGACTTGTTGTATTGTTGTTTAGTACATTTGTTGTTTAGTAGTAAATGACTAATGTTGTACAGTTGTTGTTTAGTAAATGTTTAGTTGTAATTGTTGTTTAGTAAATAATGCTTGTACAGTTGTTGTTTAGTAAATGTTTATTGTTATACATTTGTTGTTTAGTAAATGTTTAATGTTATACATTTGTTGTTTAGTAAATGTTGTTGTTATACATTTGTTGTTTAGTAAATGTTAATTGTTGTACAGTTGTTGTTTAGTAAATGACTAATGTTGTACAGTTGTTGTTTAGTAAATGTTTACTAATGTTGTACAGTTGTTGTTTAGTAAATGAATAATGTTGTACAGTTGTTGTTTAGTAAATGTTGTACAGTTGTTGTTTAGTAAATGTAATGTTGTACAGTTGTTGTACACAGTTGTTGTTTATGTTGTATTGTTTAGTAAATGTTAATGTTGTACAGTTGTTGTTTAGTAAATGTTTATTGTTATACATTAGTAAATGAATAATGTTATACAGTTGTTGTTTAGTAAATGACTAATGTTGTACAGTTGTTGTTTAGTAAATGACTAATGTTGTACAGTTGTTGTTTAGTAAATGTTTAATGTTATACATTTGTTGTTTAGTAAATGTTTATTGTTATACATTTGTTGTTTAGTAAATGTTTATTGTTATACATTTGTTGTTTAGTAAATGTTTATTGTTATACATTTGTTGTTTAGTAAATGACTAATGTTGTACAGTTGTTGTTTAGTAAATGACTAATGTTGTACAGTTGTTGTTTAGTAAATGTTTAATGTTGTACAGTTGTTGTTTAGTAAATGTTTATTGTTATACATTTGTTGTTTAGTAAATGTTTATTGTTATACATTTGTTGTTTAGTAAATGACTAATGTTGTACAGTTGTTGTTTAGTAAATGACTAATGTTGTACAGTTGTTGTTTAGTAAATGACTAATGTTGTACAGTTGTTGTTTAGTAAATGTTTAATGTTGTACAGTTGTTGTTTAGTAAATGTTTATTGTTATACATTTGATGTTTAGTAAATGACTAATGTTGTACAGTTATTGTTTAGTAAATGACTAATGTTGTACAGTTGTTGTTTAGTAAATGAATAATGTTGTACAGTTGTTGTTTAGTAAATGTTTATTGTTTAGTACAGTTGTTGTTTAGTAAATGTAATGTTATACAGTTGTTGTTTAGTGTTATTGTTTATAAATGTTTTTGTTGTTTAGTAAATGTACAGTATTGTTTAGTACATTTGTTGTTTAGTAAATGACTAATGTTGTACAGTTGTTGTTTAGTAAATGACTAATGTTGTACAGTTGTTGTTTAGTAAATGACTAATGTTGTACAGTTGTTGTTTAGTAAATGACTAATGTTGTACAGTTGTTGTTTAGTAAATGACTAATGTTGTACAGTTGTTGTTTAGTAAATGACTAATGTTGTACAGTTGTTGTTTAGTAAATGACTAATGTTGTACAGTTGTTGTTTAGTAAATGACTAATGTTGTACAGTTGTTGTTTAGTAAATGTTGTACAGTTGTTGTTTAGTAAATGTTTATTGTTATACATTTGTTGTTTAGTAAATGTTTATTGTTATACATTTGTTGTTTAGTAAATGACTAATGTTGTACAGTTATTGTTTAGTAAATGACTAATGTTGTACAGTTGTTGTTTAGTAAATAAATAATGTTGTACAGTTGTTGTTTAGTAAATGTTTATTGTTATACATTTGTTGTTTAGTAAATGACTAATGTTGTACAGTTGTTGTTTAGTAAATGACTAATGTTGTACAGTTGTTGTTTAGTAAATGAATAATGTTGTACAGTTGTTGTTTAGTAAATGTTTGTTTAGTAAATAATGTTGTACAGTTGTTGTTTAGTAAATGTTTATTGTTATACATTTGTTGTTTAGTAAATGTTGTAATGTTTACAGTTATTGTTTAGTAAATGACTAATGTTGTACAGTTGTTGTTTAGTAAATAAATAATGTTGTACATAAATAATGTTGTTTAGTAAATGTTTATTGTTATACATTTGTTGTTTAGTAAATGTTTATTGTTATACATTTGTAAATGTTTATTGTTGTACATTTGTTGTTTAGTAAATGTTTATTGTTATACATTTGTTGTTTAGTAAATGTTTAATGTTATACATTTGTTGTTTAGTAAATGACTAATGTTGTACAGTTGTTGTTTTGTTTAGTAAATGACTAATGTTGTACAGTTGTTGTTTAGTAAATAAATAATGTTGTACAGTTGTTGTTTAGTAAATGTTTATTGTTATACATTTGTTGTTTAGTAAATGTTTATTGTTAATTTGTTGTTTAGTAAATGACTAATGTTGTACAGTTGTTGTTTAGTAAATGACTAATGTTGTACAGTTGTTGTTTAGTAAATAAATAATGTTGTACAGTTGTTGTTTAGTAAATGTTTATTGTTATACATTTGTTGTTTAGTAAATGTTGTTATATTTGTTGTACAAATTTGTTGTTTAGTAAATGACTAATGTTGTAATGTTGTTTAGTAACAGTTGTTGTTTAGTAAATGTTGTACAGTAATGTTGTACAGTTGTTGTTTA
>NC_134832.1:146553962-146583464 GCF_004210375.1 Tachypleus tridentatus | reverse complement strand
CCAATAGGCGATCTGTGCTTTGCCTATCACGGGTATTTAAACCCAGTTTCTAGCGTTATGCGCTCGCAGACATGCCGAGCTACTGGAGGGCGTATAGCTTGTTAATGTTATCATATTTGGGTTTAGATCAGTCATGGCAAGTTGTTAGTGTGTACGTACTGTGAATTTGGGAGTTCTTGGTTTGTATACCCTTAGCACCAAATTGTGCCTCGCATCATTTGATCAGACAAGAGTAGCTCAATAGATTGTGTAGAGTACTGTTGACTACTCACATTCCTTCTAGTCTCTCAATTCAAAAGTGAAAAGGTTTATGTAGTTATGCCAGAAAATTATGAGACAAATAAAAACGTATTTTAATCTTAATTACAGTTTTATTTATGATTAAATCAAGTTCTTATGTAATTGGATAAAAATTAATAATGCTCAGGTGCACACCCTCAGGGTACACTTAGTACGGTTACAAAATATCTTCGGTTTTAGGTTCTTTCATCTTCGAGCTATGGTGATCACATTTCTTTCCGCGTGGTTTTCCGATAGCTTGCGTTATAAAAAAGATGCGCAAGCGCACATGGATAAATAATAGTACTCAACTGCACTCTTAGCATGGGTGCAAAATATCAGGTTTCTAGGTTTTTTTCTCTCTTCGATCTATGGCAGTCACGCATAGAAACGCGCTCACGCATACACGTGCTTGTCTGTCTCTCTGTAATTTGTATTTAAAATATAAGAAACTACTTTTGTTCTATGTGGTATTTTAGTATATTGTCTTATTAAAAATATGCACGCGTGCATGAATGTGGATAAGTGCTAATACCCAGGTACACACTCTCAGGGTCCACTTTTTATGTGTAAAATGTCGGGTTTCTAGGTTTTTTCATCTAGGAGCTATGACAATGAGACACAGACTAACAGATACGACCTTTATTATTATAAATTAAAAATACATGACATTAACAGTCATACTTATATCATTTCTTGACATTCTGTGTCACTAGAGTGGTTTTTATTCATGAAATATATAGAACTGACGCTAGAAATATATTTGTTTAACTTTAATAATATAATGTTTATTTGTCTTATGGTTCTAGATTTCTGGGTCACCCTGTACATTACTTACTGTCTTAATCATTTAGAAATTTCCTTTGGATTATGTCCTGAAATAAGTAACATCATAAAGAATACGACAGAGCTACGCAGTGAATCTATAATCGACAGTTATTTTTTTTCAGTAAAGCATTATTGTTGCGAAAGTATGTGTCAACCTATTTAAGAAATTCCCACTCAGAACGTGTTAAAATATGATAATCAAATGCTTGGTTTTGGCTAATTGAGAGAAAGAGAGGAGAAATATTAAGGTTAAAATATAGATCTTTGTGACAGGATTTAAGTCGTCAGATGTAAGATATTTTTTTATATCTTGTAATAGCAGATATCGTGATGAACAAACAAAATGTACAATTCAGATCAATTGAAAAAAATAAAAAAACATTTGTACAGCATTTCATGATTTTTGTTTGTTTGTTTTTTTTAAATTTCGCACAAAGCTACTCGAGGGCTATCTGCGCTAGCCGTCCCTAATTTAGCAGTGTAAGACTAGAGGGGAAGGCAGCTAGTCGTCACCACCCACCGCCAACTCTTGGGCTACTTTTACCAACGAATAGTGGGATTAACCGTCACATTATAACGCTTCTCACGGCTGAAAGGGCGAGCATGTTTGGCGCGACAGGGATGCGAACCCACGACCCTCAGATTACGAGTCGCATGCTTTACCACGCTTGGCCATGCCGGGCCTATATCGTATGTATAACAGCATAAATTACGTGAAGTTCTTCGTCAAGATGTATTGTCAGTGGAAGTAGGGTTAGCTTTAAAAAATACATACTTTTTATCTCAATTGTTTTAAATTGGAAACAGATACTACTAATTTTGTCGTGATGTCTGTGCACAGAATGAAATGTGGCTCGTGCTTTGTAAAGAGGTTTCGAGAATTTCCGAGCAACATCGTATGTAGCTAAGGAAAATGCTCTCTATTTGTTATTTTACTGACACAATCAAGATAAAGAACTCGAGATTATGTACTTACAATAAAAAAGTTGAAATGTGGGTGGATGGATAATAGATGGTGAGCGAGTCTTTTCATTGTTTCACGTGTGTTTTTCAGGGGGGGGGGGTCACAGTATCCTCTTTGGATTACTTTGTCTCGCTCTTTCTCCACAAATACGGTGTGATATTTTTGTTTTATTTGGGTAAGAATAACGACAAGTATGGCAAGGTTTAGTCTGGGAGGCTTAGCTTTCCCAAGCCTTTTGTAGGCACCACGCCCGATTTACATATATTCCAAATATAAAAACTCACGTGGCATGAAGACACGGTTTGCTAAGGCCTTTTTATCCAGTTCAACTTATAGAACTTGCATTAAAAATCGGTAAAAACAAAGTCCAGTCCATTCTTTGATATCAAAGTAATTTTATTTCTTCCATTACAAATACTACAAGATATACTGTATTATTTAAATTCTTATTCGTGTGTTTGTGAACTTGTTTGTTTTCTTCCATTACAAATGCTACAAGATATATTGATTAAAGTGCTTGTTTGTGTGTTTGTGAACTTGTTTCTTTTCTTCCATTACAAATACAACAAGATATATTTATTCAAATCCTTGTTTGTGTGTTTGTAAACTTGTTTGATTTCTTCCATTACAAATACAACAAGATATATTTATTCAAATCCTTGTTTGTGTGTTTGTGAACTTACTTATATATATATAAAAACGGCTCGTTTGGGTTGAGAATTTTTATGTAGAGGAGAGAACAGCTGTTTTGACCTTCTTCGGTCATCGTCAGGTTCAAAATGAAGGTTGAAACGTTGTTCGCTCCTCTACATAGAGTTTTCTCTATCCATAGCAGCCGTTTTTACATATATAGTTTTCTCTACAAGTGGGTTTTCTCGTCATCACTGATTGTAAACTTGTTTGTCTTCTGTCATTACAAACACTACAAGATATATTAATTAAAGTGCTTGTTTGTGTGTTTGTGAAGTAGTTTGGTTTATTCAATTAAAAGTATTACAAGATACCCTATATTAATTCAAGTCGTTGTTTGTATGTTCGTGAACTTATTTGGTTTCTTCCATTACAAGTACTACTAGATAACTTATACTGATTCAAATTGTTGTTTGTATTTCTGTTTGCCCGTGAACACCTGCCACAGTTTTAAATATAGCACGACCAAAATTAGTAGACAGACTATAGGCCTCACCTCTACCAAGGAAACTCAAATGCACCTAGAAGATCATGGTGAGGTCTAGGTGAGGGTTCTAAAACCACTGAACCTGAATGAGGGGTAGAATTTTGCTTTCCTGTCCCAATTGGGATCCTGGAGATGCCATGTTTGAATCTAGAGGGATCTGTTAAGGGGTTTTCTTAAGGTATAGCACCCTTTGGGAAACTATAGAAGTAGCTGATGGTGACAGAAACGTTTGAGTGGTACACGGGACCTCTGTAAAACAAGAGGAGTCCTGCAGCAGAGCATGGTTATTTTATGATAGTCTTAACTAATATTCATTAATAAGTCAAAGCTCACTAAAGACGTTAATGCTGTTTTTTTTTAAAACTCACTTTCTATTTTTCTTTTGTATGTACATCATTTCCTCAAATCTCCATTTCTTCATCGAAGAACCAACTGTGTTTTGTAACACTAAACTAACTAACTGACGAACAATTTCGATCAAATAATACCTCATTACTTCAGACTTAATAAATTTCTAAAAGTTTTAGTTATCAATAATTAACTGTAACAGAGTTACTCCCTAATTTTAGCTTAATTCGTATTTAATACGACTCAAATCATCTCTTAACTTTCAAGAACTTTCTATTCGTTAAACCATGTCCATCACTGCACCTAAAACTTCTCTTTGGCCAAAAATAAATAAAGCATCTAATTAAAATATATAACAGAAACCTATTTTATATGAATACATATATAACTATTATATGTAGTTACTCTCTACCACCCCCCATTGGCTGAGCGGTGTGGCTGCGAACTTAAAACACTAGAATCCGGGTTTCGATACCCGTGATGGGTAGAGCACAGATAGCCCACTGTGTAGCTTTGGGCTTTATTTCAAACAGACAGTGTTCTCTACTCGATTATGGATATTTTTCAGCACATTTTATAGATATATATATAAGTAATACATTTGTTATAGCTGTAAGTATTTTTTGTGGAAGGGATATTTTATTGGGGGGTCTTTGAATAAGTTTTTATGATTATTTAGTCACTTCAATAAGCTTGTGCTTGCAGCTTTCACGGGGTTCACTCTTCAAACGCCTTTGTAGCTCAAAGAAGCAGGATTGTAAGGGGATGTATAATATCAGTATGTTTTGAGTATTAAAGTGCGCATGCCCCAAGTGTGCATGTCCTATCAAAAGTCTGAGTCCAAACTATTGTTTTGATAAAATAAATATAAAGGAAACACAAGAACCATTGGCAAAACGTTAGTGTCCTCTCTTGCTATGTTTCATGATTACTTTAGAAATAACTATTGAATACATAAATAAAATAATAAACTGGGAAGTATTCAATGTTGAGTTCAATTAACAGACATTTTTTACGTATTTTCATAGCGTTAAATTTATTTTTCACAGATGTTTCAACACGCCCAAAATACAAGTTTCAATATCTGTAGACAGCAGTAACTTCAAACATCGTTTAATGTCTTTTTACCAGTTTCATAACGAATAAAGGATGAGCAAAATAAACGGAATATCCTAGAAGTAAATAGAAGAAAGAAGAAAAGGTCGCTTCGTTACATAAACGAAAACAATTCGATGTGTCTTACAGAAACTCTGTTTCGAGAGATACATTTTAAGTAACACGAGAGAGATGTAGTGCGGCTAACACATCAACTAGTAACAGGAGGTAAAGCTATCGAAGTAAACTACTTAGGCCTCATGTTTGTTATATTATTTTACTTACTTGCAGGAAAGTTAACTTGTATATCACACTGTTGGTACTTAAGGAAAGTTAACTTGTATATCACACTGTTGGTACTAAAGGAAAGTTAACTTGTATTATCACACTGTTGGTACTTAAGGAAAGTTAACTTGTATTATCACAGTATATTAATTTAAGGAAAGTTAACGTATATTATCACACTGTAGGTGCTTAAGGAAAGTTAACTTTTATTATCACTCTGTAGTTAGTTAGAGGAAAATTAATTTGGATTATCATATTATAGTTAATTTAAGGAAAGTTAACGTATATACTTTAAAGTACCTATAAGACTATAGGTACTTTAAGTAATGTTAACTTGTATTGTGACAATACAAGTGTTTAAAGGAAAGCTAAAGTGTATTATAACACTACACATATAACCATACATTCTAAATCTACACTGACGGAAGACAAATAATACACCAGATTACAAGTTTAATTAAACATTTTGCTCTCAAGGTTTATGAATATAAAGTTCTAGACGTATTATGGCTTGGAGTGGTAAATGTGTTTAGACAGTGAAGTTAAGTAATTGTAGGTTACAAATGACTTTTGTAAGATTGATTGTTATATCTCAGTATTGAGACAGAATTGAGATAAGTATAACAAGCCTACAGAACTTTATTTAAATCTAAGCAAAAACATGAGACCAAATATTCCATTATTGATTTAATCTACATACAACAAATAATTCAAAGTAATAGCAGCGATGGGTTAATTTAATCTACATTAAATCAAATGAAGACGATTTGTTTTGAAGCACGTGATATTTTTAATTTATAAGTTTAGCAAATAATAAGTTTCAGCCAGAGAATGAACATTCTATTACCATCTGGATATATTTTTCTACTATCTGAATTTATTTTCATTACCATCGGAATCTATTTTTCTAACATCTAAATTCATTTTGATTACCATCTCAATCCGTTTTAACTACCATCTGAAACTGTTTTGATTACCATATGTATCCATTCTGATTACCATCTGAATATATTTTTCTATCATCTACGCCCCCCGCTAGTACAGCGGTATGTCCACAGAGTTACAACGCTAAAATCAGGGGTTCAATTCCCCTCGGTGGGCTCAGCAGATAGCCCGATGTGGCTTTGCTATAAGAAAACACAAACACACATTCTGTCATCTAAATCAATTTTTTTGTACATTTTAAGTTTATTCAACTTATTGATGATGTATCAAATTTCCAAAAACTGTTCCATGATCTGAAAATATTACCAGTCTAAACTCAAAATCATTTAACTTTGAACGTTTTAAGCTTCAAATTATTGAAATAGCCTTCTATAACTTCAGTCAGCACAGTTCTAGTCAGAAGCTAATAATGTAACCAAAACTTACAGGTTTGGTTTTATTTAATGTAGCGCAAAGCTACACAAGGTCAATCTGCGCTAGCCATCCGTTATTTAGCAGTCTAAAACTAGAGGGAAGGCAGCTAATCATCACTACTTACCGTCAACTCATGGACTACTCTTTTACCGACGGATAGTGGGATTGACCGTTACATTATAACGTCACGACGGATTAAAGGGCAAGAATGTTTGGTGGTGTGATGGGGATTCAAACCTGCGACCTTCAGATTTCTAGTCGAGCGCCCAAACCACCTGACCATGCGGAGCCGAAACTGTAAGGAAGGGGAGACACTCCAATCAACACAAAACTAAAGCAATCTGGTCATCACTCAATCTCCAAGGATAATGTTGTCGTTTTCCTGAACGAGAGTGATTATATAACTAAAGTTTCTAATGTTCTATGTGGTAAATGTACGCTAGATGTACTTCCGCATTGTCACAAATATTTTTATTTCTTACCTCTGAAGTTCTTATCTCATGAGGTATTATTGTAGAGTGTAGAGTGTATAATTCTTCTCGTGAGTCAAGACATAGCCCGAAAGTTGACGGTGGGTGGTGACGACTAGTTGTCTTCCCTCTAATCTTACACTGCTAAATTAGGGACGACTAGAGCAAGTAACCCTCGTGTAGCTTTGCGCGAAATTGAAAACAAACAAACAAATAAGTGTGTCAGATTCGAAATAACGTAATTGGAAGATATTAAGCGCCTCCTAGAGGATCGTGTACAAAAGATACAAGAAACTCACCACCAATAATTCAAGTATTTAATTAAAAAACTGAAACGGAATTGAGATACTTTGTTTTCAACCTTTATTTCTAGCTACAAAACAGTTTTGTTAATTTTAGAAATATTTTCTTCACATTAATTAATCTCTGTTGATGTTAGCATTGGAATAACTTTAGTGTTTCGGATGTTTGTTTCAAGCTATACAAAAACACTATCTGCGCTACTCGTCTCCAATATTGAGTTATAGATTGAAGGGAAGACAGCTAGTCAACAACAACTACCGTACCGCACACTTTTGGGCCATACTATAATCGAATAAATTGGTCTTGACAGTTACTTATACTGTGCTCAGGTCCCAAACTGCGGAACACCATTTTGCAACAACAAGTAGCGAGCAAGAGATTCTAAAATCCATAGTCCGACACAGTGACTTTTGTTGTTAGCTATAAAGCTATCCTTGTTGTTAGCTTTTGTTGAGTGTCTGTCACGTTCTACTAAGTTTCGACTAATTAGACGGAAGAGCACGTCTCTCGCAACTTTTCTCATGTGTGAACTTACGTCTACTAACCAAGCTGTAATTGGCTTGAACATGTTTTCGCTAGCAGAAGACTTCTATTAAATCAGTTTTGTCAGCTCATTTTTTTTCTGTATCTTCGACATTTACCGTTCTTTAACTAAGTGCTTAGTAGCTTCTCTCTCAAGCCAGAATAGGTTTCTTACTTGAGCTTGAGGGTCATATAATTAAAATGTAGAAAACGTGAACAGAGAATTTACGTTCAATTTCAGTGTTAACTTTATACGTAGCAATTGTCTTAAGTCTACGAATAAACGACCTTACAACACGATTTTTTTTCTATTTCATTGGACACTCAAGAGTTTCGCCTTATGACTTCTTCTAGGGCATTCCACCAAGTATTAATCCTAAAGAGCTGTAAATCTCAATTTTGAGTGTTCAACTAAACACAAACTACTAAATCTGGTGTTGCAAGGCCGTATATTTCTCGAATTAAGATGTGTCTTAAACTCCAATAAGCGCTACAGAAATGAAATAATATAACAAGAAATACTCGGAACAACAATACGTTTATTTCTAAAGAACTGTTCCTAAAATATGCAAAGAATTGTTGAAATAATCACAAGCTTTGTTGTTTAAGTTAATTCTTTCATCTTTGAAAACAGTGATGCGTTTTTGAAATTTCAATTCCGAAAGACTTATTTATTTTCAAAGCTACTTAAACTTTATTGTCTAGTGTCTTTAAGCATTTGCTTATGATACTGTTTTAAGTAAAATAAACACGCTTATATGTTTACTGACGGGCCAGAAATGTTCATAAATTCGATTGATTAACACGTGAAACTGAGAGGTTGTCTTGAAAATGGTCTGCTCGAGTTGTAGAGCTCCAGTCTTTACGAAGACATGGCGTCTGTGAACCTATGCTCGTTATCTTCAGAATCATGTGGGAATCCCTTAGATGGTCTTCGTCTGTGAACGAGTCAGCTGGTCTCTTCTGACCGTCAGTGATGGTCATCGGATTCGAGCGGGGACGCTGAGTACCACGATTTGCAGAACTAGTAACGTCAAAATATGTCACCTCAGAATCCTCTCTGTTTTTCCACCCTAACACCCGTCGAAATGCTGACTTAAATTCCTTGTTTAAAAAACCATAAATGCATGGATTGAAGGAAGAATTGAAGTATCCGAGCCACGTGATGGCGCTGCGCCATTCATACTCCAGATGGCAATGCTTACAGAAAGCAAGGATAACGTACATTAGGAAGAAAGGGAGCCAGCAAACACAAAAGATACCCATCACTATGCCTAATGTCCGTATAGCTTTGGTATCTGTCAGTAGTTGTCGAGACCGACGTCGAAGACTTTGTTTTATCTGCTGGTCTGCTTCTTCTAACGACACCTCTAACTGTCTAATTTCTCTAGACTGTCGTTCAGCGATTAAAAGAATGCGGAAATAAACATAAAACATTACCGGAAGCGGAAGATAGAATGACGTCACGGAGGAAACGACGGCGTATACCCGGTTAACTTCCAGAGAACATTCATCACTGTTGACAAAAATGGAAACTGGGTCATTACTGTACCAGCCCATGAAGATTGGAATAAACGAAATGGCGCTGCTACATAACCAGATGACCCCGATAGCCACTGTGACACGTTTCTTGGACACCCTCGAGCGATATCTCAGAGGTTTGGTGATGGCCCAGAACCGATCGAGAGCTATGATAAACAGGTGTAGAATGGAAGCAGTGCAGCACATTACGTCACATGAGATCCAGAAATGGCAGGCTATGGGTCCGAACCGCCATCTTCTTTCAAAATCGTAAATTACCAGCAAGGGCATAACCATGAGCGCCACCGTAATATCTGCTGATGCAAGGCTAGCCAGAAGCAGGTTTGTCACTGAACGAAGCCTCCTAAACCGGAAGACTACCAAAATCACCAACACGTTTCCCAAGAGTGTCAAAGCGATAATCAGAGCACAGATGATAGATCCTAAAACCCTTATTTCCAACGGCGCTCCTGCGTTATATCCTTCAACAGAATTCTCACCACTGACATTCTGATGAGGGGAAGTTCCTGTACTGTTAAACCACATCTCAGGATACTCGTAAAACATTCCAAGATTGTTATTATCTTCCATAAAGATAAGGTTCTTATCCGCAATCTCAGGGAAAATATAACTGAAAAAAACAACAATACGTTAACACCTTAACCAAAAGGAAAACTATAGCTAAACGATAGCGCCTCTAAACCAAAGAAATAACTAAATAAAGCCAATACTTTAAAATAACTAAAACAATATACTGCTGAAAATAAGATATTATGAAGCTTAAGCAAACAATATTCTCCACCTACAAACAATGAAACACGGTAAGAACAGAAAAAGAAATTCATACCCTAAACAAATACTGTTTTGAAAGAAAAAAGTGACACCTATGAGCAAAAACTAACTAATCATTGAAATTGTGAAACAAAAACTGTACATGAAAAATATTTAATAACTGTGCATAAAACAAAATAAAATATTATATTAAAACAAAGCTTTGTCTTATAAAATATTTGACTGTTAAATGAAATAAAACATAACCTTCTGGCCTGATGCAAGCTAATACCCTAAATCACTGAAATAAAACATAACATTCTGACTTGATAAAACCTAATACCTTACATCGCTGAAATAAAGCATAACCTTCTGGCCTGATAAAACCTAATACCTTACATCGCTGAAATAAAGCATAACCTTCTGGCCTGATAAAACCTAATTAATACCTTACATCGCTGAAAAACATCCCACAGGTTACTGCTATGGAAAGAAAGCAACATACAGCCGAAAAATTGCTAATATAAGTTGCACGTTTTCTTCAAAAAATCCTTAGTCTAAAACTAGTTAATACGTTACGTCTCTGTTTGTTTGTTTGTTAAATTTCTAACGAAGCCATAAGTGGGCTGTCTGTGCTAGCCGTTCCTGATTTTGAAGTGACAGACTGGACGGAAGACAGCCAGTTAATACTGTCAATTACCTACTCTTTACCAAGGTTTAGTGGGATTGAGTGTTATATTATAATATCCTCACGGCTGAAAGAACGAGCATCTTCGGAAACAGGTTTTGATCCCACGAGTTGCATTTTGCATTTCGAACACCCTTATGCCTAGGTCATGCTAGGCCAACATATCTGAGAAACAAAAATAATTCTGTAGCTGAAACAATATGGTACATTTCTGAAACTAATAAAAAACGCGGATAACGCTTGCGAATCGAGCTCCGTAACCACTATGCCAGGCCTAAAACTTATATACAAAAACTGGGTCATTCGTTGCGACCCTAGAAAAAGGAAAGAAACCTATAACTTAAATGTTAATTCTTTGAAAACAATAACCAAAAATCGAAACCAGAAACTAGTTAATACGTTATAGATCTGGGATTTAAACAAAAAGTAATGCGACACTTTACGTTAACACAATGAATACTCATCCAAAACGATTCACACGTAATGAAAACCAAGTTCATGTGAGATAGTTACAATGGTTGAATGTTATATCGGGTCCACCATGACCATCATGTACTGATTCAATAAATAAAATAATACGAGTTAATAGGGATAAATTCGATCTTAATTTTTACAGAAACTGAATCTAAGTATAGCTAATAATAATAACATGCGCAAACTTATTTTGACTTACAGAGATGTCTTCATCTTCGAACCCAGAGCAAGCAAAACTTGAAACTGAACCTATGAACTTCAAGTTACATTCCACTACCTCAAAAGAACATACTCTATCGCATTGTCTTCTGTAGCAACTATCTGAATAATCGAAACATGAAGTGAGTAAGATAGTTTCCAAACTCCTCAATGTTTAGAAAAGACGAAGTTAGTTTCGGTGACTTTGTCTTAGATGTCTACAATTAATTAGGGATACTGTCCCTTCACCAGAAATATAAACTTTTGTACGAAATACTCTGTAAAAAACACAGAGACAGTTTGAAGAATTTTCTATCAGTGTATTTATAGATTGTTTCTGATTCCATAAAGTGAATCTAAACGTTCTACCTCGAGCTTGGAGCTATCTACACCTTTAACAACACTAGCTTGTAGATCTGTTGCGTCACTGGAGCAGTTGTGCACATGGTGATTCAGTTGAGGTTCCGATTGCCCGTGATGGCCATCTAGTGACAAGAAGAGACAATTATCGATTTAATTTCATAAGATACATTTTATTTTTGTATGTCGACTCGACTAAACTTTGTGGTCTGAGAGAAGATCAATTTCACATGACAAAAAACAAACATTATTATTCATTCTAAAGTTCACCTTTAATTTATGGCAAATATCCATTCAATTTGATTATATGTTACTCTGTTAATATTTAAAATATATTAAAATCTCGCTAACCTTAAAGTCAACTTAAGTATTTATAACGAATTTATTTATAACGGATTGGTTATTTAAGTAAGTAGTCTAACTCAGATTGGTTATTTAAGTAAGTGGTCTGAAATCAAACAAAGAAAACAGAATTAATTTAAACGTTCGACAAATGAAACATGAAAGTTAATTAGACATAACCTGTATATGACCTTCACATATAAATACAAGTATTTACATTCGAACTTCAAGTTTTATTTATTTGTTTTAAAAAATCGCGCAAAACTACACGAAGCCTATCTGCGCTACCCGTCCCTAAGTTAGCAGTGTAAGACAACAGGGAAAGCAGCTAGTCATCACCACCCACTGCCAGCTCTTGGGCTACACTTTTACCGACAAACAGTGGGATTGACAGTTACAATATAACGCTCCCACTGCTGAAAGGGCAAGAATATTTGGTGTGATGGGGATTTGAAACTGCGACCCTCAGATCACGAGTTGAGCGCCCTAACCACCTGGCCATGTCGGGCTTACTTTAATTTTTACAATTTTGTGTTATGACTGGGCTAGAGTGTATAGAATGGAAAGCTATGACTGACATTATCAGTGTCTGTTAGTTCGCCACTTTCTATAGCATATCAAGGTCAAATATTAGTTACTATTGTAATAGTCTGAAAATAGTCATTGATGCAACTTTCCAATAAGGTATAACATTGCTCCAAATCCCACAGCGATATCAGTCAGTAACATTGTTTGTATAATCTTGGTCAAAACAGTATATCATTGTCATACATCTTGCAAGTTGTGGTGAATTAATAAAACTATAAATACGTCCTCGTTCCAGACAATGTAGTTAATTATCAAACGTTGGTCACTACATATACCGAATGTGTGTAAGAGATTACGTAACTCATCCATTCATAAGGTTGGACACAATGGGGTTTCAAAGGTGTTGCACACAACAATAAGCTAAAACTGGACATTTCAACATGAACCGCATGCGCATTTGGGCCTAAGTTTAACCTATCTACTGACCAGAAGTAAAGGAGACAGACAGTTAACGACATCCCCTTATTAAGGGCTGTTTTTTTTTTTCGTTTGTTACCGTTTTATTTGATACAAGATTTTCATTGTAAACTCCATTATTTTTTTCAATTTTGTTACTTTATTTAGATATGACACTAACAGTTCTACTTAAACATGCTTGAGAATCGTTGTGAACCGATAGCGGTCACATTATTCGAGTTGTGGACGGTAACGCCTACATTTGAAAATAAAACGTCGCTGCACACTTTACACGTTTTCAACATGGGCTCATAATAAAATTGACAACCAATACGATTACTTGGTTTAAATGGTCCAATAAAAAGAAGTACAAGTAAACAATAAACATGGTAACTTGAATTGGAGAATAAAGATCCATAGGTAATATATGGATAAATAATAGAATAGAAGAGTGGGAAGAGAAGTGTGAAAGTTTGTGCATAAATTACAGATAAAAAATATAACTGAAGTGTGAAAGTTTGTGCATAAATTACAGATAAAAATATAACTTAAGTGTGAAAGTTTGTGCATAAATTACAGATAAAAATATAACTGAAGAGTGAAAGTTTGTTTGTTACTTGAATGACACTTTATGAGCATTATGATTTTAATTGGATAGATCACAGATCACTGTAGGTTAGAAATAAAACTTCCTAATTTTGGTCTGCGAATGACAGAGAAATCTACTAGGCTACAGTACGACGATTCTGAAAGAGCTACTGTTAAACAATTATTAGTATTTACTTTTACACTTATAACGCCGCCACAACTGAAATTGTGATACGATCACCACTAGATCACACTAGGTCGTACGTGGGACTGGGATAATCAGTCACATACGCCACTCACTAGGTTACGCCCCAACTAATCCTTGACCATGTTTGGTACAACAACGACTCGAACCCTAGACTCGGGTCTCCAGTCACGTACATCAATCAATAGGCTACTTTCACACAGAAATGTAGAGGAATTCTGATATAACACGTTATCAAGGAAATGATTAAAAACAAGAATAAATAAGCTACAGCAAGAAGAAATATACGAACAACGACTGTACAACATTAGTCATTTACTAAACAACAAATGTGTAACAATAAACCTTTACTAAACAACAAATGTATAACAATAAACCTTTACTAAACAACAAATGTATAACAATAAACATTTACTAAACAACAAATGTATAACAATAAACATTTACTAAACAACAACTGTACACCATTATTTATTTACTAAACAACTGTACAACATTAGTCATTTACTAAACAATAACTGTACAACATTAGTCATTTACTAAACAACAAATGTACAACATTAGTCATTTACTAAACAACAAAATTTATAACAATAAACATTTACTAAACAACAACTGTACAGCATTATTTATTTACTAAACAACAACTGTTCAACATTAGTCATTTACTAAACAATAACTGTACAAGCATTAGTTTATTTACTAAACAACAAATGTTCAACATTAGTCATTTACTAAACAATAACTGTACACCATTATTTATTTACTAAAAAACTGTAAGCATTATTTATTTACTAAACAACTGTACAACATTAGTCATTTACTAAACAATAACTGTACAACATTATTCATTTACTAAACAACAAATGTATAACAATAAACATTTACTAAACAACAAATGTATAATAATAAACATTTACTAAACAACAACTGTACAGCATTATTTATTTACTAAACAACAACTGTTCAACATTAGTCATTTACTAAACAATAACTGTACAACATTAGTCATTTACTAAACAACAAATGTATAACAATAAACATTTACTAAACAACAACTGTACAGCATTATTTATTTACTAAACAACAACTGTTCAACATTAGTCATTTACCAAACAATAACTGTACAACATTGGTCATTTACTAAACAACAAATGTATAACAATAAACATTTACGGAACAACAAATGTATAACAATAAACGGTTTACTAAACAACAACTGTACAGCATTATTTATTTACTAAACAACAACTGTTCAACATTAGTCATTTACTAAACAATAACTGTACAACATTAGTCATTTACTAAACAACAAATGTATAACAATAAACATTTACTAAACAACAAATGTATAACAATAAACATTTACTAAACAACAACTGTACAGCATTATTTATTTATAAACTAAACAACTGTACAGCATTATTTATTTACTAAACAACTGTACAACATTAGTCATTTACTAAACAATAACTGTACAACATTATTCATTTACTAAACAACAAATGTATAACAATAAACATTTACTAAACAACAACTGTACCGCATTACATTTACTAAACAACTCATTTACTAAACATTGGTAGGTCATTTACTAAACAACTGTACAACATTAGTCATTTACTAAAACAACAAGCTGTACAACATTAGTCATTTACTAAACAACAACTGTATACAATAATAAACCTTTACTAAACAACAAATGTATAACAATGAAACATTTACTAAAACAAACAACTGTACATGTAAACAATAAACGATTTACTAAACAACAACTGTACAGCATTATTTATTTACTAAACAACAACTGTTCAACATTAGTCATTTACTAAACAACAACTGTACAACATTATAAACATTTACTAAACAACAAATGTAAACAATAACTGATAAAACATTTACTAAACAACAAATGTATAACAATAAACATTTACTAAACAACAACTGTATAACAATAAACATTTACTAAACAACAACTGTTCAGCATTGGTATTTACTAAACAATAACTGTACAACATTGGTCGTTTACTAAACAACAACTGTATAACAATAAACATTTACTAAACAACAAATGTATAACAATAAACATTTACTAAACAACAACTGTACAGCATTATTTATTTACTAAAAACAACTAACTGTACAACATTGTCATTTACTAAACAAGCTGTTAGTCATTTACTAAACAACAAATGTATAACAATAAACATTTACTAAACAACAAATGTATAACAATAAACATTTACTAAACAACAACTGTACGGCATTATTTATTTACTAAACAACAACTGTTCAAGCATTGGTCATTTACTAAACAATAACTGTACAACATTATTCATTTACTAAACAACAAATGTATAACAATAAACGTTTACTAAACAACAACTGTACAGCATTATTTATTTACTAAACAACAACTGTACAGCATTAGTTTTTTACTAAACAACAACTGTTCAGCATTAGTCATTTACTAAACAACAACTGTTACAGTATTGGTCATTTTACTAAACAACTGTAAATGTATAACAATGAACGTTTACTAAACAACAACTGTACAGCAATGGTTTGTTTACTAAACAACAACTGTTCAGCATTGTTCATTTACTAAACAACAACTGTACAGCATTATTTGTTTACTAAACAACACTTTACTGTTCAACATTAGTCATTTACTAAACAATAACTGTATAACATTAAACATTTACTAAACAACAAATGTATAACAATAAACATTTACTAAACAACAACTGTACAGCATTATTTATTTACTAAACAACAACTGTTCAGCATTGGTCATTTACTAAACAATAACTGTACAACATTGGTCATTTACTAAACAACAAATGTATAACAATAAACATTTACTAAACAACAAATGTATAACAATAAACATTTACTAAACAACAACTGTACAGCATTATTTATTTACTAAACAACAACTGTTCAACATTGGTCATTTACTAAACAATAACTGTACAACATTGGTCATTTACTAAACAACAAATGTATAACAATAAACGTTTACTAAACAACAACTTTACTACAGATGTATAACAATTTATTTACTAAACAACAACTGTTCAACATTAACATTTACTAAACAACAACTGTACAGCATTATTTGTTTACTAAACAACAACTGTTCAGCATTGGTCGTTTACTAAACAATGGCTGTACAACATTGGTCGTTTACTAAACAACAACTGTATAAAAACAATGTATAACAATAAACATTGGTCATTTACTAAACAACAACTGTACAGCATTGGTCATTTACTAAACAACAAATGTATAACAATAAACATTTACTAAACAACAAATGTATAACAATAAACATTTACTTTACTAAACTGTTACAGCATTGTTTATTTATAAACAATGTACTAAACATTGTACATTATTCATTTACTAAACAACAACTGTATAGCAATTATTTATTTACTAAACAACAACTGTTCAACATTAGTCGTTTACTAAACAATAACTGTACAATATTGGTCGTTTACTAAACAACAACTGTATAACAATGATTGGTCATTTACTAAACAACAAATGTTATAACAATAAACGACATTTACTAAACAACAAGATGTATAACCATAAAACATTTATTTAAAAACAACTGTGTAAGCATTATTTATTTACTAAAACAACTGTACAACATTAGTCATTTACTAAACAATAACTGTACAACATTGTTCATTTACTAAACAACAAATGTATAACAATAAACGTTTACTAAACAACAAATGTATAACCAATAAACATTTACTAAACAACAACTGTACAGCATTGTTATTTACTAAACAACAACTGTTCAACATTGGTCGTTTACTAAACAATAACTGTACAACATTAGTCGTTTACTAAACAACAAATGTATAACAATAAACATTTACTAAACAACAACTGTTCAACATTAGTCATTTACTAAACAATAACTGTACAACATTAGTCATTTACTAAACAACAGATGTATAACAATAAACATTTACTAAACAACAAATGTATAACAATAAACATTTACTAAACAACAACTGTACAGCATTATTTATTTACTAAACAACAACTGTTCAACATTAGTCATTTACTAAACAATAACTGTACAATATTAGTCATTTACTAAACAACAAATGTATAACAATAAACATTTTCTAAACAACAAATGTATAACAATAAACATTTACAAAACAACAACTGTACAGCATTATTTATTTACTAAAGGAACTGGCTACAGCATTAGTCATTTACTAAACAATAACTGTACAACATTATTCATTTACTAAACAACAAATGTACACAATATTCATTTACAAAACAACAAATGTTAACTAAACAACTAAACAACAAATGTACTAAACATTAAAATCAGCATTTACTAAACAACAAATGTATAACAATTCAAAACATTTACTAAACAACAACTGTACAACATTAACAGTAAACATTTACTAAACAACAACTGTACAACATTAGTCATTTACTAAACAACAACTGTACAGCATTAAACATTTACTAAACAACAACTGTACAACATTTATTGGTCGTTTACTAAACAACAACTGTACAACATAAACAATGGTCGTTTACTAAACAACAAATGTGTATAACAATAAAAACAAATGTTTACTAAACAACAACTGTATGCATTATTTATTTACTAAACAACAACTGTTCAACATTAGTCGTTTACTAAACAATAACTGTACAACATTAGTCATTTACTAAACAACAAATGTATAACAATAAACATTTACTAAACAACAACTGTACGGCGTTATTTATTTACTAAACAACAACTGTTCAACATTAGTCATTTACTAAACAATAACTGTATAACATTAGTCATTTACTAAACAATAACAAATGTATAACAATAAACATTTGTATAACAATAAACATTTACTAAACAACAAATGTACAGCAATAGACATTTACTAAACAACAATGTATACTAAACATTTACTCAACAAATTAGTAAAATATTTTACTAAACAACAACTGTACAACATTGGTCGTTTACTAAACAACAAATGTATAAACAACAATAAATTAGTCATTTACTAAAACAACATTAATGTATAACAATAAACGTTTACTAAACAACAACTGTACTGAAAGCTGCATTGTTTACTAAACAACTTACTATTAAACAACAATAACTTAACATATTCATTACAAACAACAAATGTCGTTTACTAAACAATAACTGTACAGCATTATTCGTTTACTAAACAACAAATGTATAACAATAAACATTTACTAAAACAACAAATGTATAACAATAAACATTTTTACTAAACAACAACTGTAAACAATACTGTACAGCATTATTTATTTACTAAAAACAACATTAGTCATTTACTAAACAATAACTGTACAAATACTTTACTAAAACAACAAATGTATAACAATAAACATTGGTCGTTTACTAAAACAATAACTGTACAACAATGATTCGTTTACTAAACAACAAATGTATAACAATAAACATTTACTAAACAACAACTGTACAGCGTTATTTGTTTACTAAACAACAACTGTAAACATTAGTCGTTTACTAAACAATAACTGTACAGCATTGTTTATTTACTAAACAACAAGATGTATAACAATGAACATTTACACAAACAACAAATAAATAACACTACAACTAAACAACAACTGTACAGCATTATTTATTTACTAAACAACAACTGTTCAACATTAGTCATTTACTAAACAATTACTGTGCAACATTATTTATTTACTAAACAACAACTGTACAACATTAGTCGTTTACTAAAAACAAATAACTGTATTACAACAACTGTACAGTCGTTTACTAAACAACAAATGTATAACAATAAACATTTACTAAACAACAAATGTACAGCATTAAACGTTTACTAAACAACAACTGTACAGCATTATTTATTTACTTACTAAACTATAAACATTATTTACAACAACTGTTACAACATTGGTCGTTTACTAAAAACAATGGCTGTACAATAACTGTACAATATTAGTCGTTTACTAAACAACAAATGTATAACAATAAACGTTTACTAAACAACAATGGCAATGAACATTAACTAAACAACAAAATGTATAGCATTGTTTGTTTACTAAACAACAACTGTTCAGCATTATTTATTTACTAAACAATAACTGTTCAACATTGGTCGTTTACTAAACAACAACTGTACAACATTGAGTCGTTTACTAAACAACAAATGTATAACAATAAACATTTTACTAAACAACAACTGTACAGCATTATTTGTTACTAAAACAACAACTGTTCAGCATTAGTCGTTTACTAAACAATAACTGTACAAGCATTGGTCGTTTTACTAAACAACAAATGTTATAACAATAAACATTTACTAAACAACAGATGTATAACAATAAACATTTACTAAACAACAAATGTATAACAATAAACATTTACTAAAAAACAACAACTGTACAGCATTATTTATTTACTAAACAACAACTGTTCAACATTGGTCATTTACTAAACAACAACTGTACAACATTAACATTTACTAAACAACAAATGTATAACAATAAACATTTACTAAACAACAACTGTACAGCATTATTTGTTTACTAAACAACAACTGTTCAACATTGGTCATTTACTAAACAATAACTGTACAACATTAATCGTTTACTCAAGATGTATAACAATAAACATTTACTAAACAACAAATGTATAACAATAAACATTTACTAAACAAACAACTGTACAGCATTATTTATTTACTAAACAACAACTGTTCAACATTAGTCATTTACTAAACAACAGCTGTACAGCATTGGTCGTTTACTAAACAACAACTTTGTATAACAATGAATCATTTACTAAACAACAAATGTATAACAATAAACATTTACTAAACAACAAATGTATAACAATAAACGTTTACTAAACAACAACTGTACAGCATTATTTATTTACTAAACAACTGTACAACATTAGTCAACTGTGTACAACATTAGTCGTTTACTAAACAATAACTGTACAATATTGGTCATTTACTAAACAACAACTGTACAACATGTATACTAAACAATAAACATTTACTAAACAACAAATGTATAACAATAAACATTTACTAAACAACAACTGTACAACATTATTTATTTACTAAACACTGTAGCATTATTTATTGACTAAACAGCAAATGTATAACAATAAACATTTAATACAAAACAACAACTGTACCGCATTATTTATTTTAAACAACAACTCAACATTAGTCATTTACTAAACAATACTGTACAACGTTTGTCGTTTTACTAAACAAACAAATGTACAAGCGATTGGTCATTTACTAAACAACAACTGTACAGCATTGGTCGTTTACTAAACAACAACTGTACAGCATTGGTCATTTACTAAACAATAATTGTGCAATGTTGGTCGTTTTACTAAACAACAAGATGTAAAACAATAAACATTTACTAAACAACAACTATGCACCATTATTTATTTACTAAACAACAGCTGTAACAATAAGCATTGTTGTTGCTATTTACTAAACAACTGTACAGCATTGTCATTTACTAAACAATACAACATTGGTCATTTACTAAACAATGGCTGTACAACAATATTCATTTACAGGAAACAACAGATGTATAAACAATAAACATTTACTAAAAACAACAATAAACATTTAACAACAACTGCATTTATTTATTTACTAAGGCAACAACTGTTCAACATTAGTCATTTACTAAACAATAACTGTACAGTAATGGTCGTTTACTAAACAACAAATGTATAACCATAAACATTTACTAAACAACAAATGTATAACAATAAACGTTTACTAAACAACAAATGTATAACAATAAACATTTACTAAACAACAACTGTACGCACCAGTTGTTTATTTACTAAACAACTGTAAGCATTATTATTTACTAAACATGCTGTTGTACAACATTAGTCGTTTACTAAACAATAACTGTACAACATTATTCATTTACTAAACAACAAATGTATAACAATAAACATTTACTAAACAACAAATGCATAATAATAAACATTTACTAAACAACAACTGTACAGCATTATTTATTTACTAAACAACAAGCTGTTCAACATTAGTCATTTACTAAAACAATAACTGTACAACATTGGTCGTTTACTAAACAACAAGATGTATAACAATAAACATTTACTAAACAACAACTGTACAGCATTATTTATTTACTAAACAACAACTGTTCAACATTAGTCATTTTTACTAAACAATAACTGTACAACATTAGTCGTTTTACTAAACAACAAATGTATAACAATAAACATTTACTAAACAACAAATGTATAACAATAAACATTTACATAAACAACAACTGTACAGCATTATTTATTTACTAAACAACAACTGTTCAACATTAGTCATTTACTAAACAATAACTGTACAATATTAGTCATTTACTAAACAACAAATGTATAACAATAAACATTTTCTAAACAACAAATGTATAACAATAAACATTTACTAAACAACAACTGTACAGCATTATTTATTTACTAAACAACTGTACAACATTATTTATTTACTAAACAACTGTACAACATTAGTCATTTACTAAACAATAACTGTACAACATTATTCATTTACTAAACAACAAATGTATAACAATAAACATTTACTAAACAACAACTGTACCGCATTATTTATTTACTAAACAACTGTACAACATTAGTCATTTACTAAACAACTGTACAACATTAGTCATTTACTAAACAACAACTGTACAACATTAGTCATTTACTAAACAACAACTGTACAACATTAGTCATTTACTAAACAATAACTGTACAATATTAGTCATTTGCTAAACAACAAATGTATAACAATAAACATTTACTAAACAATAAACTGTACAACATTACTAAACAACAAATTTAACTAAACATTTACTAAACAACAAATGTATAACAATAGTCATTTACTAAACAACAACTGTACAACATTATTTATTTACTAAACAACAAATGTATAACAATAAACATTTACTAAACAACAAATGTATAACAATAAACATTTACTAAACAACAAATGTATAACAATAAACATTTACTAAACAACAACTGTACAGCATTATTTATTTACTAAACAACAACTGTTCAACATTAGTCATTTACTAAACAATAACTGTACAACATTAGTCATTTACTAAACAACAAATGTATAACAATAAACATTTACTAAACAACAAATGTATAACAATAAACATTTACTAAAACAACAACTGTACAGCATTATTTATTTACTAAACAACAACTGTTCAGCATTAGTCATTTACTAAACAATAACTGTACAACATTAGTCATTTACTAAACAACAAATGTATAACAATAAACATTTACTAAACAACAAATGTATAACAATAAACATTTACTAAACAACAACTGTACAACATTAGTCATTTACTAAACAACAACTGTACAACATTGTTATTTACTAAACAACAACTGTACAACATTAGTCATTTACTAAACAATAAATGTATAACAATGAAACATTTACTAAACAAATGTAAATGTATAACAATTAAACATTTACTAAACAACAACTGTACAGCATTATTTATTTACTTAAACAACAACTGTACAACATTAGTCATTTACTAAACAATAACTGTACAACATTAGTCATTTACTAAACAACAAATGTATAACAATAAACATTTACTAAACAACAAATGTATAACAATAAACATTTACTAAACAATATGTATAACAATTGGTCGTTTACTAAAACAACAAATGCGGCATTATTCATTTACTAAACAACAACTGTACAACATTAGTCATTTACTAAACCAAACTGTATAACATTAATCGTTTTACTAAACAACAAATGTATGTAAACATTTACTAAACAACAAATGTATTGCATAAACATTTACTAAACAACAACTTACAGCATTATTTATTTATTTACTAAACAATTTACTAAACAATAACACTGTACAAATTGGTCATTTTTAAACAACAAAATGTTTACAACAATAAACATTTACAATAATAAAATGTATAACATAAACATTTACTAAACAACAAATGTATATAAACAACTAAAAACAATGTATAACAATAAACATTGATTAAACAACAACTGTAACATTATTTATTTACTAAACAATAACAACATGTTAAACATTAATATTTACTAAACAAATGTATAACAACAAACATTTACTAAACAACAAATGTATAACAATAAACATTTACTAAACAACAACTGTACAGCATTATTTATTTACTAAACAACAACTGTTCAACATTAGTCATTTACTAAACAATAACTGTACAACATTAGTCATTTACTAAACAACAAATGTATAACAATAAACATTTACTAAACAACAACTGTATAAAGCATTATTTATTTACTAAACAACAACTGTTTTAACATTAGTCATTTTAAACTACTGTACAACATTATTTTACAACAACAAATGTAACAATAAACATTAAACAACAAATGTCATTTACTAAAAACAACTGTACAAATGTTACTAAACAACACTGTTACAACATTTACTAAACAATAACTGTACAATATGTACTAACAATGTATAACATAAACATTTACTAAACAACAAATGTATAACAATAAACATTTACTAAAAAACAACAACTGTACAGCATTATTTATTTACTAAAAAACAAGCTGTACAACATTAGTCAAATTTACTAAATTCAATAAACAACTGTACAACATTATTCAAATGTATAACAATAAACATTTACTAAAAACAACAAGCATTATTTATGTACTAACAATAAATTTATTTACTAAACAACAACTGTTCAACATTAACAATAAACAATTTACAACATTAGTCATTTACTAAACAACAAATGTATAACAATAAACATTTACTAAACAACAACTGTACAGCATTATTTATTTACTAAACAACAAGTCATTTACTAAACAATAACTGTTCAAATCATTAGTCAAATGTATAACAATAAACATTTACTAAACAACAAATTTAACTAAACAATCAAACAACAACTGTACAGCATTATTTATTAACAACTGTCATTATTTATTTACTAACTGTACAACAAATGTATAACAATAATAAACATTATTCATTTACTAAATGTATAACAACATTAATTAAACACAATGTACAGCATTATATTTACAATAACAACTGTTCAACATTAGTCATTTACTAAACAACTGTACAAATGTATAACAATAATAAACATTTACTAAACAACTGTACAGCATTATTTATTTACTAAACAACAACTGTTCAACATTAGTCATTTACACCACTGTATTTATTTACTAAACAACAAATGTATAACAATAAACATTTACTAAAGCAAATAAACAACAATAAATTTACTAAAAACAACTGTACAGCATTAGTCATTTACTAAACAACAACTGTACAACATTGTACAACATTAGTCATTTACTAAACAACAAATGTATAACAATAAATATTTACTAAACAACAAATGTATAACAATAATAAACATTTACTAAACAAACAACTGTATAACAACGTACACATTTACTAAACAACAACTGTACAGCATTAGTCATTTACTAAACAATAACTGTAAACAACTGTACAACATTAGTCATTTACTAAACAAAAACTGTTAACATTATTCATGTATAACAATACATTACATTTACTAAACAACAACATTAGTCTGTACAGCAAATGTATAACAATAAACATTTACTAAACAACAACAACTGTATTTCAACATTAAGCATTAGTCATTTACTAAAAACAATATTACTTTACTAAACAATAACGTAACATTAGTCATTTACTAAACAACAAATGTATAACAATAAACATTTACTAAAACAACAAATGTATAACAAATAAAAACATTTATTTACTAAACAACAACAACTGTACTGTACAACATTAGCATTTTATTTAAACATTTACTAAACAACAACAACTGTTCACTGTTCAACATTAGTCATTTACTAAACAATAACTGTACAATATTAGTCATTTACTAAACAACAAATGTATAACAATAAACATTTACTAAACAACAAATGTATAACAATAAACATTTACTAAACAACAACTGTACAGCATTATTTATTTACTAAACAACTGTACAGCATTATTTATTTACTAAACAACTGTACAACATTAGTCATTTACTAAACAATAACTGTACAACATTATTCATTTACTAAACAACAAATGTATAACAATAAACATTTACTAAACAACAACTGTACAGCATTATTTATTTACTAAAAACAACTGTACAATATTAGTCATTTACTAAACAACTGCAAAATAACATTCGTCATTTACTAAACAACAACTGTATAACATTAGTCATTTGCTAAACAAATAACTGTACAACATTAGTCATTTACTAAACAATAACTGTATAACATTAGTCATTGTTTACTAAACAACAAATGTCTGACGATTAAACGTTTACTACTAAACAACTGTACAACATTAGTCATTTACTAAACAACAACTGTATAACAACATTAGTCATTTACTAAACAACAAGCTGTACAACATTAGTCATTTACTAAACAACAACTGTACAATAATGTATTAACGTTTGCTAAACAACAAATGTGTAACAATAAACATTTACTAAACAATAAACTGTACAACATTAGTCATTATTTACTAAACAACAAACTGTTCAACATTAGTCATTTACTAAACAACAACTGTATAACATTAGTCATTTACTAAACAACAAATGTATAACAATTAAACATTTACTAAACAATAACAACAACATTAGTCATTTACTGTACAACAAATGTATAACAATAAACATTTACTAAACAACAAATGTATAACAATAAACATTTACTAAACAACAACTGTACAGCATTATTTATTTACTAAACAACTGTACAACATTAGTCATTTACTAAACAATAACTGTACAACATTATTCATTTACTAAACAACAAATGTATAACAATAAACATTTACTAAACAACAAATGTATAACAATAAACATTTACTAAACAACAACTGTACAGCATTATTTATTTACTAAACAACAACTGTTCAACATTAGTCATTTACTAAACAATAACTGTACAACATTAGTCATTTACTAAACAACAAATGTATAACATTTACTAAACAAAAACTGTAAGCATTATTTATTTACTAAACAAAAACTGTACAACATTAGTCATTTACTAAACAACAACTGTATACAGCATTATTATTTAAACAATAACTTACTAAACTAAACAATAATGTACAACATTAAACATTAAACAACAAATGGTCATAAACATTTACTAAACAACAACTGTGGCACGGCATTATTTATTTACTAAACAACAACTGTTCAACATTAGTCATTTACTAAACAATAACTGTACAATATTAGTCATTTACTAAACAACAAATGTATAACAATAAACATTTACTAAACAACAACTGTATAAAGCATTATTTATTTACTAAACAACAACTGTACAACATTAGTCATTTACTAAACAATAACTGTACAACATTAGTCATTTACTAAACAACAAATGTATAACAATAAACTTTTACTAAACAACAAATGTATAACGAAATAAACATTTACTAAACAACAAATGTATAACAACAAACATTTACTAAACAACAACAAATATTTATAACAATACAACATTACATTTACTAAACAACAACTGTACAACATTATTTATTTACTAAACAACAACTGTACAGCATTAAACATTTACTAAACAACAAATGTATAACAATAAACATTTACTAAACAACAAATGTATAACAATAAACATTTACTAAACAACAACTGTACAACATTGTTTGTTTACTAAACAATGGCTGTACAAGCGATAGTCGTTTACTAAACTACTTAACAATAATAAGAATATTTACAAACAAACAACAAATGTATAACAATAAACATTTAGTAAACAACAAATTTACTAAACAACTAAACAAATGTATAACAATAAACATTTACTAAACAAACACATTATGTATAAACAATAAATTTATTTACTAAACAATGTACTGCAACATTAGTCATTTACTAAACAATAACTGTAAATACAACATTAATTACATTTACTAAACAACAAATGTATAACAATAAACATTTACTAAAACAACAAATGTATAACAATAAACATTTACTAAACAACAACTGTACAGCATTATTTATTTACTAAACAACAACTGTACAACATTAGTCATTTACTAAACAATAACTGTACAACATAGTCATTTACTAAACAACAAATGTATAACAATAAACATTTACTAAACAACAACTGTACAGCATTATTTATTTACTAAACAACAACTGTTCAATGCATTAGTCATTTTACTAAACAATAACTGTACAACATTGTAGTCATTTACTAAACAACAAATGTATAACAATAAACATTTACTAAACAACAACTGTAGCAAGCATTATTTATTTACTAAACAACAACTGTACAACATTAGTCATTTACTAAACAATAACTGCACGCAACATTATTTCATTTACTAAACAACAAATGTATAACAATAAACATTTACTAAACAACAAATGTATAACAATAAACATTTACTAAAACAACAACTGTACAGCATTATTTATTTTTACTAAACATTATTTATTTACAACAACTGTTACAACATTAGTCATTTACTAAACAATAACTGTACAAATGTGTATAACAACATTTTAGTCATATTTATTTACTAACTGTACAACATTAGTCATGTATAAACAATAAAGTCATTTACTAAACAACAACATTGTATAAACAATACAACAGTCATTTACTAAACAACTGTATAACATTAGTCATTTACTAAACAACAAATGTACAAATAATTATTTACTAAACAATGCTGTACAACATTGGTCATTTTACTAAACAACAAATATTAATATTTACTAAACAACAAATGTATATAACAATAAACATTAAACAACAAATGTTAACAATAAACATTTAAAAACAAATGTATAACAATAAACATTTACTAAAAAACAACAACTGTACATTTATTTTTACTAAACAACAACATTGTCATTTACTAAACAACAACTGTACAACATTACTACTAAACAATGTAACACAAACATTTACTAAACAACATTTGTTGCTACTAAACAACAACTGTACGGCATTATTTTATTTACTAAACAACAACTGTTCAATATTAGTCATTTACTAAACAATAACTGTACGACATTAGTATTTACAACATAAAATGTGTATAACAATAAAATATTTTACTGTACAATCATTAATAATTTTAAACAAATGTCAATATTTATTTACTAAACAACTGTAACATTAGTCATTTGCTAAACAACAAATGTATAACAATAAACATTTACTAAACAATAAAATGTATAACAATAAACATTTACTAAACAACAACTGTACAACATTATTTATTTACTAAACAACAACTGTTCAACATTATTTATTTACTAAACAATAACTGTACAATATTAGTCATTTACTAAACAAACAAATGTATAACAATAAATATTTACTAAACAATAACTGTACAACATTATTTATTTAATCAAACAATAATGTACAACATTAGTCATTTACTAAACAACAACTGTACAACATTAGTCATTTACTAAACAATAACTGTACAACATTAGTCATTTACTAAACAACAACTGTACAACATTAGTCATTTACTAAACAACAAATGTATAACAATAAACATTTACTAAACAACAAA